>NC_134685.1:925000-1233333 GCF_024713945.1 Dermatophagoides farinae | reverse complement strand
ATAGATTATCGGATGTGTAAATCTCGTAATGATAATGTTGATGACGATGAAAATTCTGTGAATTCTTGTTGTTGGAATAATTTTTTTTTTGTTGAATGTTATTTGATGTCATTCGTTTCGAATTTTTTGCATTTTGAAAATGCAAAATTTCAGAATCTAAAATACTCATGTGTGTGTGTGTGTGCACGTTTTTTTTTGAGTGAAAATGAATACATGACCAGAATTTGAAATGAAACATAACTTGCTCATAAATAACGTGTACACGAATCGTGTAGTCGTCATCGTTTGATCGAGCAATCTCTCCTGTTCATTCATTCATTCATTCATTCATTCATCTTTAGCATCATTTCCGGACATTGAATGAATGAAAATTTTCAAGATAAAAATCCAAAATGACTTTACACCACCACCATCATGATGATTTTTCGCTTTTTTAATCAGATTATTAGTATGAACAAACAAACAAAAAAAAAACGAATGGTTGGATGTGCAACAAAAAAAAAAATAAACAAACCCAAAAAAAATCAGAATCAGAATTATCAGCGGACATTACACTCACAATGACAAAAAAAAAACATAACCGATTCTGGAGCTGTTTATTGATTGTTTTTTTTTCATTCTGTTATCATCACCATCACCATCGTCATCATCATCATCATTAGTCAATGATCGATGATTAAATTGGACGATCATTGACATTTTTTTTTTACTGATTGCTATTAACCAATTGACATCCGTTTATTGAATTGGACGATTTTCAAAAAAAAAAAATTCAATTCGATCGTGTTTCATCAATCGATCAATTGTGTGTGTGTGTGTGAATCTAACACATCGATCCACACACACACACAATTAATCAATTAATATGGTTCTTGTCGATAATTTGCCGTAGTAGTAGCATTAGTAGTAGTAGTAGCAGTGGTAGTGATAAAGAATTTTCTAGCAACACAGAATTTCTATTTACGTGGATATATATTTTTTATTTAAATCGATCGATCAATCGATATAATCTCATTATAATCATTCAAATGCATCATCATCATCATCATCATCGTCATCATCTTCATCGCCATTCGTTCAATATAGTCCACCATATATGATTTTTAAACTACACGGTATCCGGTATTCTGCGTGAATTCTGGAGAAAACCAAAAACCAAAAAAAAAAAAAAAAAAAAAAAAAAAAACCTCACTTGTCTATGTATGAATTCTCATCTAGAAGATTTCCAATGTCATGCTTTATTCATGTGTTTGTATATCTAGTTTCTAATCTAACTAGAATCTAGATTCTAGAATCTAGAATTTTACATTTACTGTAACACTCACATGTCAAGACATATAACTTATTTTTCACTATAATTAAATTACCTCTCTCTCTCTCTAACTCAGTTTGCATCAGCTAATTTTAGATTAAAACTTTCTTCGAAATATAAAAAGAATTGAAATGGCGAAAAAAAAATATACACATCATTATTATTCCACGTTATAACAAACTAACAAACTAACTAGGTAACTACTACTACTACTACTACAACTACTCATAATTATTCCAGGTAAATTTCATTAATTTTAATGAAATATACAACAAGCAGATAATTTCTTATCTTATTTCTGTGCATATGTGTGTATGTGTGTGTGTTTTTTCTAATTATAAACACTGTTCTTGTTGTTGTTGTTGTTGTTGTCAGCATTCATCATCAGAATTTCAGAATTCTTGAATTTATCTACATAAAAATAGTAGATTCTTATAATCAAAAGAAAAATATTTGACATTTGCCCTTGCACATACGTATACACAAATGAAATACAGAATAAATAAAGAATCTATCGAACCGTAGGAATGGATGAGTAAAAATAACAACAACAACAACAAAAAAATTGAATCGATCGATTGATCGATTTTCATTCACTTGAATGAACATGCATTATTTGTTGTCGTTGTCTTTGTTGCCATTATGATCAAAATTATCATTGTGAATCAGGAATCTATCAATGTTGATGATGATGACAATTTTCTTTTCTTTTTTTTCTTTTTTCGTTCAATGAATGATCTATTATCATTATTATTATGAATGAATGAATGAATGGTGTGTTTGCCGTTGTTGTTGTTGTTGAATGACTAAGAATAATAAAAAAAAGAAAAAAAAACTTTTCTTCGTTGTTTGTCTTCATCATCATCATTATTCATTCAAGAATATCGATGATTCTGGGAAAGAAAAAAAAATTTGAAATTTTATTTATTTATAATAATGACTTTTTCCCAAGCAAAATTCTTCTTTTTTTTCTTTTCTCTTTTCTCCAAAGATGATGAAAAATGAAAATTTAACTGAGAATCGAACATTTTTATGATTAGATTTTTTGGAATCTAATTATCATGTCCAGTGGTAGCAGTAGTAATAGCGGTAGTGGTGGTGATGGTGGTGGTATCTGTATGTATTGCTGTATACAATTCACATCGATTTGTTCATTAGATATGTTATATATATCGGGTATATTATAATAAAAACATTTTAAACAGTTGATGATGTATCAATCAATCAATCAGGTAAAAAAAGGTCAAAGTCATTTTATTTCATATCATAAATATTAAAATTATTGCCCGTTTGTGATTAATAATGACGAAAACAAAAACAAAATTCATTCATGCATTCAACACGTACACAAACACACACACACACACGCACACAAAATTTGATTGTTTTCCATCATGTTATAATTGTGTGCGCGTGTGAATATTGAAATCTATTATTATCTCCATCATCACCAATCATTGTAATCATCATCATCATCATCATCATCTGACATTAATTACCATTATTCAATCATCAATCAATCAATCTAAAAACTGATCGGAAAAAATTTATTAATAAATAAAAAAAAAAATAATCATAAATGACATTGAAAAACCATATACACACACACACACACACACACACACAAACACGTCCAATATTTAAATATCATGGTGTGTGTGTGGTTGACCTAGGATCATACACACACACCATGATATCCATCAAGATGTCATCATCATCATCATCAATCATGGACTTTATGATCGATCAAGTGGAAAAAGAAAAACATTTTTATTGCCATATCATCAATATATAGACAAGGCACATAATTTTTTTTTTTCATATATCCAAATAAAATTCGAATGTTCATGATGATCATCATTATGATTTTTATGAATGGCCCATATCATCATCAAATGATAACCATTATCATTAATTTGATTGAAACAATGTTTCAATTTGGTTTTTTTTTCATCATCATCATTATTATTATTATCATTTAATTCGAGTAAAAGTTTTTTTTTCCTTTGCACTTTGAATTTCACTTGTCTGATGAATGTTGTCCATTTTCATTTCATTTCATTTCATTTTTCACTGACCACCACCATCATCATCATTATCACCATCGTCGTCATTATTTTATGTTGTGCCAAAAATATTGACATTTGGAAATTTAATATATCCAGAGGACCAAAAAAAAAAAAAAAAATCCATGGATCAACCAAAAATGAAATGAGATACGTTTCAATGGGGTGGGCCGAACCAGTAAAAAATTTTCCATGTGAAAGAATCTCGATTCTTTTTGTGAAACAAAAAAAAATTTTTTTTTTTTTCGCGCAACAAAAAGCGAAAAAAAAACCAAAATGAAAATAGAATGTGAATACATATGGTTTTTCATCTGAAATTTTCTCTTAAAAAAATGGAAACAAAATTTCTATCGATTCTGGTTCAGAGTGGGTGTGTGTGCTGTTGTTGTTGTTGTCAAAAAAATAGCCAGCCAAATAGGTAATAGAAACATATCACCAAGACAACAACAACAACAACAACAACAAAATTCGGTCAACAACATCAACAAAAAACAAAAAAAAAATTTGAATCAAAATCAACAACAACAACAACAAAAAACTTATTTAGAAAGATTGTAAAAAAAATTGAGAAATTGGGAATATTCTGCTCTAAGGTAAAAAAATGCAACCAATAAATAAATATACGTGGTGATGCAAAAAAAAAGAAAATTTTTTTTTGTTTGTTTGTTTGGATCAAACTTGTTCCACTGAATAAATCACCTTGTTATACGATTCGATTCGATTTTTTTTTTTTTTGATCACTATGGGCAACAAAAACAAACGAATATGGCTAGAATAGAATATTCTTTGATGTGTTTTTTTTTGTCGCTACCATATTTCTATTTTTCTTTCCAATTCTAATCAAAAATAGAAGAATTGTCTGTATTTGAAAAGAATCGTCGCATTCAATCAGACACACGCACAGATACGCACATAATTCCACAAATTATTTGGTAGAATTTTTAGTGCACTACTAATGCTGCTACCACTGTAAGAATATGTGTAGGTGTAGTGCAAATTCTGATAAAGTTTTTTTTCTGGTTTCGTTTTTGGTCATCATACACACACATACACACGAAAAAAACGATTCAAACTTTCCACTATGATTAGTTTATGGAATTTTTTTTCCCCATTTTCATTTTCATTTCATTTCATTTTATTACTTGTTCCAAAAAAAGATATATTCCATCGATTCTTTAAAGGTAAAGTAGTGGTAGTAGTGTTGTTGGTGGTGGTGGTAAACATAAATGCTACATGTCATTACATCCATTATTATTGTGAATGGAACAGAATATACCAAAAAGTGGTAGCGGTATACATTCCAGGCTGTTAAGATTTTCGAATGAAACATTCGAAATGAGATAGTTTGTTTTTTTCGATTTTTTTATTATTATTCCACATTCATTCATTCATTCTGTTGATGATGATGATACATCGGATCCAGAATCGGTGAAATCTATTCGCGCGCTATTCTTTTGTGTGTGTGTGTGAAACAAAGACAAAAAACCTATTACTTTTATTCGGTTGATATACCGTTGTATTGATCATCAAATTCATGCCTTTGTTTGTGTACGTGCGATGGTGGCCACTTGACCATCATCATCATCATCATCATCATTGTCCATATCATTTAATCGAAAGATGAACAAACCAAGAAAAAGAAAAGTATCGAAATAATAATATGAATTTTCATCATCATCATCATCAGAATATCGATTCTATTTTTTTTCTTCTTCTTCCTCTCTATTAAAAACATCGATTTGTGATTCGTGATGTGATGATATTTTTGTTACTTATCACAAATGTTGAATCAAAAAAAAAAAAAAATTCAATCGACTTAAAACCACAGATGAAATAAAGAAAATTCGATATTTATATGTTCCAAAAAAAAAAAAAAAAAACAGAAGCTCAATCGATTTCATCCGAAACCAGACACACGCACACACGGAATATTCAAATTTATTAAATCGATTTTTATATGTGCATATGTAAAAAAAACTCAAAAGTTGTTGATATTTGCAAAAAAAAAAAAAAAAACGAACGAACGAAAAAATTCCTGAATAGTGAAAAAAAAAATTATACAACGTGGCCAAGAATATTTGTCAACAACGTTGCTACCGATACAAATCATTCAATGGAAAATTAATTGGATATACAATTCAAGAATTTGCTCAACAAAAAATTAATGATAAATATTTACCTTTGACGAATGAATTTTTTTCTTTTTTACACTGCTGCTGCTGTTTCTGGTGCGTGTGAATATATGATCAATCATTCGAAACTTTTCTCTCTCTCTCTCTCTCTCTCTCTCAACGAATCAATGTTTGATTATTCTTCATTTTATTCTCTTGGTCTGTGTTTGTGTTTGTGAATGTTTGGACTTGATGAAAATTTTCCCTTTCCCTGTAAAATGTTTCATGCAAATGTTTTTTTTGTGTGTCTGTGAAAAAAAAACAGGAAGCAAGAATAAACAACACACACACACACACACTAACAAAAATGGTATCATTACCTATAGGTAAAAAAAAGTTAGTCATTCACAACAAATGTGTCAAGTGGTCGTGGTTTTTGTTTTTGTTTTTGTGTGTGTGTGTGTGTGTGGTTTTCCATAGTATATAAATGAATGAATGAATCATTCATTTTTTTTTGGCCAGTAGGACGTCACGTTTTGTGGTTTGTTGTTTTTTTTCAGTTCAATTTGCAAATGAACATGGAAAGTAAAAAAAAATTCCGCCAACCAAACGTGTGACGATTCAGCTAGGAATTCACTCTGTTTTTTTTTTTTTTTTCCAATCATTTGTATCATCATCATGTGAATCTAATGTGAAAATTAATAACCACCAATGATCATGATCATTATTATTAGCCTAAAATGGACTATTGTTGTTGTTGTTGTTGTATACGCCTCGGAATATTCTGTAATAATCATTATTATTCATCCGGTTATTTTTTTATTTATTTTTTTGGCAAATAAACGAAAATCACATTTAATCGATTCTGAATCATTGTATTTCTATGTGTGTGTTTGTCTGATCAGTTTTTTTTACAACAGGAAATCTTAACAACAACAACAACAACAACAACAACGAAAGAAAATAAACCATCCATCCATCCATTTGGATAAAAAGATTTTTTTTTGTTTTGTTGGTGCTACTAATTTCTTGTCGTTGTTTTATCGAGCAAATAACGATTCTTTTTTTTCTTCTTATTCTTATTTGTTTAGGAATATTCCAGATCTCATGAATCATTATTATTATTATGACTAAATATGGAGAAGAGAAGAAAAAATAAAATGCCCAGTCAAATATACTCTATTCTACTCTATCATACAAAGAGAGCGAGAGAGAATGAGAATGATGATGATGATTCTTTTTGTGTTAATATGTCGCGTGTATTTTTCTCATTTACCATAATTGCTTACCATTGAAAAATGAGAAATTATACAACACAACGAGATCATCATCATCATTGTGGTCTTTTTGAATCGTTGTTGTTGTTATGTTCACTTCATCATCATTTTACCATTAGAATTTCATTGAAAAAAAGAGAACAAAAAAGATGATGATGATGATGATGATGATAATAATTACACGATGGTGGCATTCTAATGAAATTTAAATTATTCAATCGATTCTTATTTTTCTCCATCACTTTTTTGCGTGCGTGGGTGTGTGTGTGCGGGTGTATCGATTTATTTAAAGTTTTTTTTTCTCCACAACAATGAATGGCATCCCTTTGAAAACCAGAATCATTTCTGATTCAAATCACAGAATCTATTTATTTACTGTGAATTCATTCAAGTCGTTCATTAAATGAAATGAGAAAAAAAAATGAAGAATTTTTCATCAATTGAAACAACAGAATTTTTTTTCTCTCTCTTTTTTTTCTTGCCTTTTCAATTCTTTTCTTCCACATATGTTCATCTTTTTTTTTATTCTTCATTTCAGAATCTCATTTCATATCCAAAATTGGACCCTGAAGCTTGTCAATTTAGTATTGAGAAATGCAAAAAAAAAATTCATGCAAAATAAATGAATAAATAAACTGTCAGAGATAATAATGGATTGCTGATCTTTTTTTTTCTTTTTTTTCTCTCTTTTTTTTCTCATTCATTTCTTATAGCAAACAACTTTATTAGGATTCGTTCGTTCAACTTCAAGAATCAGCAGCAGCAACAACAAACAGACAAACTAACTAAATTAATTCTAGCTGTTTGTACATCATCATCATCATCATCATCATCATCAAAATTCATCAATTTAAAAGTTACAATCTAATTTAACTCTTGTAGACATTTCATTTTCTTTTTTTTTTTTTTGTATCCATTATCATCATCATCATCATCATCTTGATATGTCATGTCATTTATTATTGGACCAGTTGAAACAACAACAACAACAACAACGATAACCGGCCATTATTGATGATGATACTACATGGCTAGCAACAACAATAACAACAACAACAACAACAACAAAAAATTTGAAATTGAAATTAATTTTCACAATTTCTTCTGTGTGTATGTGTGTGTTTTTTACCATTTCTTTGATTAATTATCATATATTCTGAAATAATTTTTTTGTGTGTGTGTGTGTGTGTGTATTTCGTTTCTCTCTGTGTGTGTGTGTGTGTGTTGCTATGGGTTTACATTGTATTTCCATATACACACTATATATATGTGAATGTGAACTCAATAAATCAAGACGTTTATCAGTTTATGATGATTATCATTATCATCATCATCATCAATACAAAAAACACATGCAGTAACGATAATAAAATTCTCGTTATTATCACCACCATCACACTACCATCATCATTAAACTATGAAAAGATGACATTAAAAGCAAATTACAACATCGACAACAATAGCAACAACATTCATTTGTAACAAAAAAAAAGAGAAAAAACCACAGGAATAAAGAAAGAAAAAAAATTATTGCAAAATACAAAAAAAAATCGAAATCGAATAAAATAAATTTTGCGATGATGACTGGCAATAAAATGGGATCACGAGAATTTGTTCGTATAAAATCATCATCAATGTTGATACAGCCAACACCATCATCATCAACAACTAAACAACAACAACAACAACAGCAGCAGCAACAATCATCAAATAATAATCCAAAGATTCGCATATCATCATCATCATCATCAACGACAAGAAAAGAGGTCTGTATTCATGTCGAGTTTTTCTTTTCATTTGATTATCATCAATCTGTCAACAACAACAACAACAACAACAAACGACGTAGAACAAATTTTCAATTTCAGTGATAGCCAAGAATTACTTGAGAATGAACAATGTTCTTTTTGACATTTCATTCATTCTTCAATTTCTTCAGATTCGTCTTTTTTTTCATGGTTCAATTGATCAAAATCAAACAACCGTACGGTCGGTCGGCCGGCCGGCCGGCAGGTTTCATCACTGTTTATCTGTTTATTTGTGTTGTTGATTTATTTTTTTTTTCCATCGGCCATTCAAAACAAACACATTCAATCGATCAAAGCTAGAATTTTTATACTTGAATTTATCGTTTATTTATCGGATTGAATGTTCATTCGATTCGATTCAATTGATTCGATTCACAAGAATATTATTTGTTCTGTTGCGAAAATTGAATTGAATTTTTTTTTTCGTTTTTTTTTTGCAAAACATTTTCATCATCACACAACACATTCATTTAACCGATTGAGCACCGGTCTGATTTTCTTCTGAATTTGTTTGTTTGTCTGTTTGTGTGTTTTGATTGGATTTTCTGGTTTTTTGGGTATTTTTTTCTGTTTTTGCAAAAGTTAATGAGTTTTTTTTTGCTGTTTGAACAAAAAAAAATTTTCAATTTCATTCTGATGTGATGATGATGATGATGATCCAATAACAAACACACACACACACACACACACACCTGAGCCAATAGATGAGAATTTATTGAATTCTGATTGAAATGTTAGCAAAAAAAAATGTCCATTTCCTGTAAATTCAACATTTCATTCCAATAAAACAAATTTTTTTTTCTCTCCATATTCTTTGTTGAAGCATATTCTTCGACATGTTTATCATTATTCTGTCTATATGTACTGTGTGACCGGAATTCCGACTATGATCTATATATATGCATTCTGTGTGTGTATTTGAATACATTGTATTTGGCTAATATACACTTGGCTTGTGAAAAAAGAAATGAATTTTTTTTTTCTTCTCATTGTCATCATTGATATAGGAATAGCATACTGTTTACTCGGATTTATGACAGTGAAGCCAACATTTTTTCTCCTGTAGTCGTTGTATTCGTTGTTGTTGTTGTTGTTGGCGGCTTTATTAGAATTTTTTCAATTTTGACAAAATTTTTCCATTAAAATTTTCTTTTTTTTTGACAGTTACATCATTGTCATCATCATCATCAATTGAGCAATGTCTTTATTATTATTCTTTATTGATTTTTATTCGATTCCTATTCATTTCATCATCATTATCATTCATTCATTCATTCATTGTGTGTGTGTGTATTGAATGTGAACATGCACAAATCGAGAATCGAGACTGAATAATGTCCATTAATAATTTTTTTTGGCCATATGGTTTTTCAATATAATGCATGCATACAGAAACACACACACACAGGATATACATTACATTTTCGATTCCTGGATTTTTTCTTCTTTCATTCTCCATTGATTTATATTTACTCAATCATTTTGATTTTGATTATATGTGAGTGCTTTGAGTCCATGTGTGTGTAAATGTGGCCAAAGATATATGAGGATGATGATGATGATGATGGTGGTGGTATTACATCATAAATAGCAGACAAATATTTTTTTTTTGCCATAAATCAAAACAATAACAATAACAACAACAAAAACAACAACAACAACAACAACAACAACAATATGTTCATCGATATATGTAGTGATTATCAAGAAACTGTTAAACTGGTATAAACCAAAGAATTGTCATTAATTTAATTTAATCAAAATTATTTTCAAAATCCAAACAAAAACGAAAAAATTCCATTACGATTCATTTCAAATGTCCATTTGATTTATTTTTTTATTTTGTCAGAATTTTTTTTCTCTCTCTCTTTTTCTTTTTGTGGTAAAAAAGCTTTCACATAAAGTTTTGAAAGATTCTGTTTTTTTTTTTTTTGTTATTCTCGGTTTGTGAATTATGTGTTGTGGTGCCGCTCTCTCTCTCTCTCTCACACACACATATCCTCTTGATAATTATTCCATGAATCTATTATCATTGTAACCATTTTTTGGTTTAGTTTAGTTTGTTTATTTTCATTTTATTTTTCTGGCCATTGCTGGCCATTGGTGTTGTTGTTGTTGTTCAATTTTTTTTCCGGTTCACTTTTTTTTAGCTACCTAGGAAGAGAGAGAGAAAAAAAAACTTTTTTTTTGGCAGACCAATGGACAAGTTTTGTTCTCTTTCTCTCTCTGTTTGTGTGTGTGTGTATGCGTGTGTGGGTTTATTATGTTTTTTTTTTCAGTACAATGATGAGATTGAATCATTGGTCAACTATGATGATGATGATGATGATGATTATAATGGATTCTGTTTCAAGGATTCGTTCTGTTTTTCTGTTTTTTGTTTTTTTTTGCCGTTATATAACCAGACTAAATTATAATGATAACAATATACTATTATATTTGGCATTTGTTGACATGCATAATGCATTTGTCTGTTGTTGTTATTGTTGTTGTTGTTGTTGTTTTTTTCATGGTTTTGTTTTGTTTTGTTTGATTATATGGTGGTTGTATTTATATATATGAAATTGAATGAATGAATGATGAAAAGATGAACAAAAAAAAATCTATATATCACAAGATCATCATTATCCTATAAGTATTCATATGAATTTGAATTGAATAGAATTATTCGTTTGATTTGATTTGATTTGATTTTTTTTCTGGCCAGGTATTTTCATTCATCATTGATAGATAGATTCAGTGATCACTGAATATTCTATTTCATTTTGAAATTCTTTTTGCATTCAAGAGCGAGAGAGAGAAAAAAAAATTCCATTTATTAAAAGGTCAGAATCTTTTTCCTTTTCATTTGCTGGATGTAGATTCTTCATTCAATCTATCCATCTGTCTGTCTGTCTGTCTATTTGTTTTTTTTCATTTTCATTGATCATTCATTTATTTATTGATCTACCATTAGCCATTATTTTTGCTTTTCATTTCCAATTTTTTTTTCTTCTATAATCATCATTTTTATTTTCATATCAATGATTATTAGCTGAATACGATTGGTCATCAATCGTTTGAAGCTGAATTTCTGTAAATAATTTTATTTGAACGCAATTTTCATCAACGATGATGATGATGATGATGGTGACCATTATCAAAAAAAATAATCATTATATCCAACTCACGCACCGAGATAGATATATATTATGGTCATTCTTAATCACATTGCTGGAAAAAAAAATTTTTTTTCTCTTGAAAAAAAATAGTTAAAATAAATGAATGAATGAGTGGTAAAAGAATTTATGGAATTTCTTGTTTTTTTTTAAGCTGCCAAAAACAGAATATGTCTGTCTGTCTGTATGTTTGAATGAATTCACAAAACATTTCCATTGAAAATGATATTTATGATTTCCTCTCAAGATGACCATGATGATGATGATGATGATGATATCAATGGAGATAAAAGAGTCCATTTTTATTTAGTCCATTTTGAAGGTGAACATTTTCATTCACTATAAAGTTTATTTGAACATAGTTTTTTTTCCCCAGTTAATCATAATGAATTTTTTTATTCTTGATATTCTTCATATGGAATTTTTTCGATTTTTTTTTTTTTTGATTGACCATAATATATTAGTGGTATATTCTGGCTGGGGAAAAAAAATGAACCACTACATAGAGTTATTGCACTTTGTTTCACTTATTGCTCTTGTTGTTGTGGTTGATTGGTTTTTGTTATAACATCAATCATTATGTAAAGAGAGATAGAGAGAGAGCGAGTGATATAATGATCAATGATGATGACCATAATTATTTTCGGCGTGTGCGTGTGTGTGTGTGTGTGTGCAATTTGTTGTCAATGGTTTTTTTGGATTGTTATTTTTCCTAAAAAAAAAAAAATATAAATACCAGGAAAAACAAAACAGCAGTAAAATCGGGGAAAAAAATATTGTAAAGACAACAACTATTTTAACAGAGTAAATAATTTCCGTGTTTTTTTTCCACCCCCCGATAATGCCGGACAAGCAGCCCCTTGTTATAATCATTTTTTTTTCTTGTCTTTCCAAAGTTCATCATGATGATGAAAAAGAACAGAAAACGAAAAAAAAAAATGTTCGAATGCACTGATCAACAACAACAACAACAACGATGGAAAAGATTTATTGAGAATTTTGGTTTTTATTTCACAGAAAAAAAAGTTGTTAATGTACAGTGTGTGTGTGTGTGTGTGTGTGTGGTCAATGTTTATTCATAAATATTGCACATGACATTGCTGAAGATGTAATTCAAGATGATTTAACACTCCATATACAGAATTTCCCATTTATTTTTATCATCATTTTCTTATATTCTTACTGGCTGAATGACTTTTTTTTACATTTATCGTGTTCAATTCTTTATTCTTTTATTACGTCCTTCAACCAAATTCTGCATTATTAAATTCAGTAGAATTTTTTCGTTTTTTCTTGGTCCAAATGTAGGTGATGATGAGCTAGACGTTGATGCGATTAATACCACTATATTATTATAAATATATGATGAGAAAAAAAGTATGACGAACAAAAAAAAAAAAAAAGATTAAGCACGATGAATGTGTGCCAATATATTCCATCATCGTCGTCGTCGTCGTTATATTTACCCTTGAATGGAATGCGGAAATTTTTTTTTTTTGGAATTGGAAAAATAAATTGAGCCACTTAATAAATTTTTTTCCATCTTGGTTTATTTCGCTTTACTGATTATTCGTTGATGATGACGAATTTTCATTTTCATTTTCATTTCATAATAATGATGATAGAATATATTCCATCACGTTTTGTGAATATCGCGTGATCCAGAATAAATAGAATATGAAAAAAAATGAGACTACAACAAACCTTGAGATATTTATTTGCTAAAAATGATTGGATTGATTTGATGTCATCACATAGACCAGTGTTTCCCAACCTTTTTTTCCTCGCGAACCCCAAGAAAGGTCCAAAAAAATTTCACGAACCCCCTATGTCAGGGATGGCGAATCTTTTTTGATGTCCGTGCCACAAAGTCATAAAAATTTTTTTAAAATAGGTAACGTGCCAAAATCGGACAGTTTTGAAAAAACTGGAATCGAGAATCGAGAAAATGACAAGTTTCCAATCTAACACGACCTGTTCAGAATCGAGAAAATGACAAATCCAAACTAACACGATCAGTTCACATATAACACAAAGCGGTTTAGGTTCTGATTCATCACCAATATAATGAAATCCAAGTTGGAGATAGTTATCATCATATTTGCGTTTTTTGTTCTTTAATAACATCATTTCCTTTGTTTTTCGTATGCTCACTTCAAATTTCTTGATTATCATCACTCTTTTCTAATCGGCCAGTTTTCAGCCATCGATCCATAATTGTAAGATGGACAACCTTCGTGCAGCAAAAATCAAGTGTTGTTTATTTCATCATCTCAGACATATTATATACATACAAATAGGAACAATTCATAAACAGAGTTAAGTATCAACTCCTTCATTTCATAAATTGTCACGACTTAAATACAAGTCTAAACGACTCTTCATAAATAACGTTATACACACTCATGTATCAAAAGGTGATCTGTTACAAACATCGGTTAATACAACAGTACTAGTTTTTGTTTTGTTTTTTTTTTTGCTTTTAATTTTAACGGCGTTTTAAAAAATCCGCCATTACAATATTATTTTCGCGAACCCCCTCTGCAAACACTGCGAACCCCCAGGGGTTGGGAATCACTGACATAGATAAACACACACACTGCAAGAGAGAAAAAAAATTTCAGCCACTTTATTTGATACATGTACATTGATCCATTAGTGTGGGTGTGGGCGTGGGTGTGTGATTAATTTTTTATCAATTTTTTTCTGGTTCCATATTTCATCATCATGATGATTGGTGATGATCCATCCATTTTGAATTTTTCATTTTTTTTTTCATTATTTTTTTTTTATTTTTTTTTTTTGTTATTCTACAGAAAAAATCATCCAATTTGTCCAGATCTAAAATGGCCACCAACGAAATTGTCAATGTTGGCGGTGGTGGTGGCGGCGGCAGTGATATTGTTGTCGGTTGCAATGCTGATAATGGTGATGGTGATGTTATTGATGATAATGATGATGATGATATTAATGTTGGTTTGCCACAATTTGAAATGATGAAATTTAAGAATAAAAATCCAACGTCCATTGATCATTATCATCATTTGAAACATTCAAAACAAAGAACGAATCAACATAGCAGTGATAATAATAGCCATGATGATGATGTTGGTGATGTAATTTCAAATAAATGTGATCCATTCTCATTATCATCATCAACATCACCGTCACGATCATCTGCTCATTCATATAAATCACATCCAAATGCAATCATATTGAAACAACGTCATCAAAAGAATCAAGAATCATCATCAATAGAACGACGGAATGAAAATCAAAAATTTCCAGTCATTTGTAATAATATCCATGATGATGATAATCGTAGATTATCAGAACAAATGCCACAATTGACAACACCGTTAGCTCAACGAAAAA
This sequence comes from Dermatophagoides farinae, assembly GCF_024713945.1. Lineage (NCBI taxonomy): Eukaryota > Metazoa > Arthropoda > Arachnida > Sarcoptiformes > Pyroglyphidae > Dermatophagoides > Dermatophagoides farinae. Next base: position 1,218,226 of record NC_134685.1, on the reverse strand, counting down.
AATCTTCATCAACAATGATAGTGACAACATCACCTATAAAATCACCAGTGCCCAAAAGTAGTTTGACAAACGTTACCACATTATCATTACAACAACATAATGCTTCCAATGATCATAATAATGGTAATGATATGAATAAATCATCATCATTATCAACAACAAAAAAGTTGAAAAATTCATCCATTTCTCCATCACCATCACCATCATCATCATCATCACGACGACGATCAAATGTCCATGATCAATCGAAGCAAACGAAACGAAATTTACAATGTGAACAAACGTCACCATCATCATCGACAACGATCAACAGCAAAACGAATCGTCAAAATAATTCCGATTCTTGCCATGGTGGTTGTCATTGTCAACAGCGACAACAACAACAACAACAACAACAACAACAACAACAACAAGATTGTTATGATCAAAAAAACAACAAAATCAATAACAAACAATCAGATAGTAATTATGAACAGTGTACAGCAACAAAACATTCAATGAAAAAGAAATCCAAAATCAAACAAATAACAATGATTGATGATGATTATTTTGGTGAAATGAATCCAAATCTAAATCAAATAAAAAATTCTGATTGTAATAATCAACAACAGCAGCAACAACAACAACAGCCACCACTATCACAACAGCAACAGGAACCATTATCACAAGTGCTTGTTACATTAAAAGATCAGAATAAAAATCTAATCAAAGAAGTAGAAGATTTACGTATCAAATTAGAAGACGCTGAAGGTAAGAAGATTGAAAATCAATCAAGTAAATAAAATAAATCATTGGTGATTGGTGATATGCATATGAATGTATGAATGAATGAATGAATATGCAAAAATGCAGTCTATTATTTTCTGTTTCGCATCGATTGATTTGATTTGATTGATTGATTTATCGATTTTGTATATTGGATCCATTTCATTAGGCCAATCACTAATATCTACGAAAAAAAACTGAAAAAAAAGATCAGAATCGGTCGAATTATTATTATTGCCATGCATATGTAAAACCAAATTATCATCATCATAATGATGTTGTTGTTGTTGTTGTTGGCTTATATCTTGGTAATAATTAGTTGAATTTATATTTCCACATTTGGCTGTAAACATAGAAATCTACTACTACTACTGAATAGAATAATTCTATCTCAGGAATCTAAATATAATGATGATTCTCATCATCATCATCATCATTTATTTTTTTCCGTTTTCGTTGTTATTATTATTGTTGTTGTTGCTGCTGCTGATGCTGCCGCCGTTGCTTTATTATGATCAACACAATGAAAATAACGAAAGAAATGGTTCAATTTTAGGTTGAATGAATGAATGAAAAAAAAATGAATTCTAGCCATATTTGGCCAAAAACACACACACACACACAGAATTTTTTTTTTTTTGCTTTTTCGTTTCATCCAAATAAAGAATAGGCGATGATGATGATGATGATGATGATGATGATGATGATGATGATAATGATTGGGAAGAGCGGGCGAAAAAAAAATTGGTGAAAACTAATAAAAGTAATGAGATATTGTGTAATTGAGAGAGAGTGAGAGAAAGAGCCGAAAAAAATAGAAATTGCTTTTGACGCCAAAAATGTGTACCAGAGAATCTTTCGTTGGAATCAGAAATCAATTCTGTTCTAGAAATGGCAAAGAAAGAAAAAAAAATTAGTGAACAAATATACAGAGGATTTTTTTTTGTAGAGAAAAAAAAACTTTTTATTATCTTTTTTTTTCATTGAAGAATTGGATTCACAAGAAAGAATTAAAGAATGATGATGACACATTTTTTTCTCATTCATTCATTCATTTATTCGGTGATTTTTGATTTTCTCCACCATTTGATTCGATTCCATTTGATTGATTGATTTTGTTTTTTTTTCTCGAAAGATCGATTCAATGTTGTCGATGATGATGATGTTTCGCCCGTTTTATATTAGTTTTCGATCAGGTTTATTTATTTATTTATTTGTTATAAAGGTGTGTCCATCAATGTTCCACCCAATGTCCAGTTCTGGCTGGCCATATATATTTATTATGGGAATTTATTCCTGTTTTAAATAATCGAAACAATAGTTGTAGTAGTAGTAGTAGTTGTTTGATTTTGTATAGTATCGATTATAGCTAATATGTTACTAATACATTCTTCAACATTAATATCGATGTTATCTGGTCGATGATTGTTGTTGTTGACATTGTTTGTCGGTACATTCACCATCATCTGCTGTTGTTGTTGATTAAATTCACGTATCATTTGGTTCATCATATCCTCCCAATTGGTTGTCATCATTGTTCCCATTGTTGTTGTTGTTGATGATGTTTCCACACTGGACATAGTTGTTGTTGTGGACATTCCATTCATTATTTGTGATATTAAATTTGACCAATCAACTGTTGTCATTGTTGACTGTGAACGAGTAATAACAATAAAAAAAAGAATGATGATGATTTTTGTAATCATAATCTTCATATAAATTTATTTACCTGGTTATTATCACCATTAATAGCTTGGTCAAAATCGAATATTGTACCAGGCCTTGTTGTTGTTGCCGATGTTTGATTAAATAAACGATCCCAATCAATTTCAGCTATTGTTGATCGTTGATAATTTGCTGCCGTTGTCATTGTAGCTAATGATCCATCCGATGATGTCATCATTCTGGTTGTTGTCGTTGATGATGGATCAACATAACCCATACCACCTATTTGAGAACCTGAAAAAAAACAATTTCCAGATAAATAAACAGAACAACAACAACAACAACAATGACAACAACAACAGCAACCTACCATGAATATCTTTTTCAATATGATACAATTGTTGTGATATTTGTACTAAAAGTGAAACAATTTGTGTTAATAGCGGCATAATTTCGTCATTATTCGATGATGATGATGACGACGGTTTCTCTGTGGATGGATAACATTTTGAATCATCAAAACGTCTTGATTGACTTAGATAATTGGCTAAACGTATACGTATACATTCAATACGATTTAATTCATTTTGTACATTCATCGTTAATAATGATGGATCAACATTTTCAAAATGTTGTAATATATAATCAATACGTTTAATTACTTGTATAAGTATTTGACGAAAATTTTTATCCTGTAATAATGTATGATCATTTTCAATACCATCAACCATATCGGTAAGTAAATTGACCAATTGATTTAGTAGCCATTCAATTTCAGTCATTGTATCAGCTAAACGTGATTGTATATTGTCACGCAATAATCGTTGTTGATCATCAATTGGTGATGAATTTAATGATGAAATTGTTGTAGCCAAAAAAATTAAGATAACAATCAAATTGATTGATCTAAAATGATTATTGAATTGTTGTTTTGATGAACAATAATGATATGCTGCTGCCATCATCATCATCATGTGTGATAAATTAATATATTCGAAAAATGAAAATTGAACGAAAATCAAAATAAAATGTCAGTTGTTGAACAATTGGCAAATGAAAAGCCCAATTTATACTAGCTGGTTGCCAGCAAAAACACACACACACACTTGATGGTAAATGACCTGACGGTATGCAATCCAAACAATCCGGGTGTTTGTTTTGTTTTTTGAAAATTTTTTGAAATGAAAAAAATTGTACATGATGGTTGAATTTGAAAAAAATTTTTTTTTTTCAATTTTTTTCCAAAATCAAACCAATGCTGGTATTCGAATTCTTTTTTTTCGCTGATTTCTTCCTGAATAATTTTTTTTCTTTGTCGTTTTTTTTTGCCATCTCTAGGCGATCTAAAATTGGTCCAATGTCAAATGCGACAGATATCCAAACAGGTGATTGATAATCGTAATGAAAAAAATGTGACAACAAATTGTGATCACCAACAACGATTAATGGATTATGAATTGAATAAAAATCTATTGAATGAATTGGAATTTTTAAAGGAAAAAATTCTAATACTTGAAAGAGATTTGCAAACATTATTGATGGAAAAAGATGAATTACAATTATCAAGACATGAATTACAAGAGAAAAATGATCAATTAAATCAACGAATAATTTCAATGATGAAATTGATGCCTAATTCGAATGTGAATAATACGGAAATCGGTACACAACATCAGCAGCAGCAGCAGCAACAATCGAATGATTTGGATGCTCTTTATATGGAAAATAGGTACCATTTTTCTTTTGTTTTAAATATTTCAATCAATTTTCATGATAATTTATCCATATCTCAATAGATATTTGAAAGAAAAAATTAAAAATTATAATGAAGAAAAATCATTATTATTAGAACGTTTGATTACATATCAAGATCTGGTTAAACAACAGAATTCACATCATTCATTTGATCATCATCATCATCATCTTTATTCTCAACCTCAATCTCATCATCTTGGAATTAATTGTGATAAAATAGATCCATGTTATCATGATCCATCAAAAGCAACAGCAGCAGCAACGACAATAACGACAACGACAACATCCAAAATGAATGTGCCTTCCATAATGACCACCAATACGGATGTTTGTATGAACATCATAGGCCATCATACTGATAATAATGATGATGATGATGATGGTAATGGTTTATGTTGTGGTAAAAATCAGGCCAATATGGTCGTTAATAATAATAATCATAGTATGAACAAAAACATTGCTGAATCAAATAAAATAAAAAATATTACAACTGGTAACATGGCAACGCCAACAACGACTACAACGATGACGACAACAACAACAACAACAACAAAAACAACGAATATTATGGACGATATGACCACAACAGAAGCAGCAGCAGCAACAACAACAACAAAATTTCATCTATCCGATGGCCATATTGTTGATGTACGTGATATTGAAAATATGATAACATTCAATATGATCAATGAAATGGAAGTGAACAAATCGAACCAGATATATCTTTGGGAACTTTTAACGGCCATGTTTCAAGGTATAATAATAATAATAATAATTTTTCTCAAAAAAAAAAAAAAAAAATGTTTGACCATACCATCATCATCATGTTAGGTTGTTGTTGTTGTTGTTGTTACACAAAGTGCCAAGTATATAAGTAATAATCTTGATAAAATGATAGAAAAAAAAGAACTACCAGATATCTATTTTTGCGCTGCATTGAAACGACTTTTTTTTCCTACTTTAGAGTTGTTGACCAAATTCTTAGAAAAAAAAAATGGAATGATGATGAATGGAGTGGCTAACAATGTAATTCGGTTTGAATTATTTATTTACTTAAATTGATTTATCTTTTTTTTTGTTTTCTATTCTTGTTTTTTTTTTGAAATGAATTCCGTGCTTGGAACAATAACAACAACAACAACAACAACAACGAAAAAAAAAATTCTGCCTTTCTCGGGGTCGAATTGATCACACAGGACTTCGAACAAAGAATATTAATTTACAACTAGCACAAAAAACAAATGGAGCATTAGAAGAAAGAATAGAAAAATTGGAAAAAAGATTGGCTGCAAAAGAGGAACAACAAGAAAAAAAATCCATACAACATTCAATGGAAAATTATCATTATAAATTTATTGATGATGATAATAATAATGGATCAGGCTGCTTCAGTAATCGAATTTTATTAAAAAAACCAAAAACAATAAGTCCAATAAGATTATCCAGTGGTAATAGTCCAATATTAAAGACAACAGCAACAACAATAATTGACAATGTTTCTTCAGATTCATCACCACCACCACCACCATCATCATCATCGTCATCATTACATTTTTATCCTAATGATGATCATCATCATTTTGAAATGTCCACAATTAATAGTGATATTATTGGCCATCATCATCAACATCATTTCTTAATGTCCCATAAAATTAACGGTGGTATCGATATTCATAATAATAATGTTGATGGTGACGATGATGAAGATGGTCATACAAATTCATTACGAACAACCATATCAGCAATTACTACTACTACTACTACTACTACTACAACAACAACGCCGACAAATAATGAACAAATGATAATAAATTTGAATAAAGAAACTACAGATGATGATGATGATAATGATGATGAATTATTAGATGATGATGATGATTATTCATGTTCAATATCAACACTATCAACAACAACGGCTATTGCAGCTGCTGCTGTTGCAAGACATCATTGTCAACAACAACAACAATCACCAACAAATAGTATTGAAAGACAATTATTAGATTTACAAAATGATGCCCTACGTGATTCACCATTGTCAACAACAATGTTGACAATGATAACAACACCGTTATCATCAACAGATTTAAATATACATGATGATGATGATATTGATGATGCTTCCTATGATGTAAATTTATCAATTGCAGCAGCAGCAGCAGCGGCAGAAGCAGCTACTACAAATAATTTATCATCATCATCATCAAATTATGGTTCAATTCTTGAACGATCACCATTATCATCATCATCATCATCAGCGGCTGCGGCAACGAAATCAAAACTTTTAAAATGACCAAAAAAAAAAAAAAAATTTTTTCGTTTGTTTGAATATTTATATATGTGTGTGTGTGTTTGTTTGTTTTTGTTTTTGTTTTGAAATTCTGGATTTTTATATAAATATAAATATATTATATATATATCTATTTATTTTGTTTGCTTACCTGTTTGTTTGCGACAAAAAAAAAATTTTTCTTTTTTGTTTTCTCTCTTTAAAAAAAATGTGAAATAAAACAAATGAATGAATGGAAAAATTCTTTTTTTTTTTGGAGCAAAAAAATCAATAAATTCAAGGAAATTGATCATCACCAATAACCAATTGGCTATTATATATTCTACTTTTCTTTCATACTTTTTTTTCCATACTTAAATTTTGTGTGTGTGTGCGTTCGTGTTTTGAATCAATTTCCGTCTCAATAGACACACACACACACACACACTTGAACTGTTCATCACTCGATTTTTTTTTTGTAGAATCGGTCGACGTCATCATCATTGTCATCGTTACTTTTTTTTTTTGCTTTGCAGGAAATTATAATAACACCACATTTTGACTTGTGACAATAATAATAACTACTATATTCAAACGAAAAAAAAGAGCAAAACAAAAAAAAAATCTGCCAATTTTATGTCTGTCTGTGTGTGTGTGCTAATAATAAATACAATGTAAAAAATGCAGAGAATTTCAGAAATAAAGAATAAAAATTGAATAGACAAAAAAAAACGAGAACGAGAGAGATCAAGACAATCAATATATTGTGCCATCATCATCATCATCATCATCATCATCTCTATGAAACAAGAATGAAGAAAAATAAATAAATCGATAAACCAGAATGAACTGAAAAGAAGAAGAAGAAGAAGAAAAAAAAGTGACAAAATACTAAAATGGAGAATGTTTCTTTGCTTTTTTTTTTTTGTTTGTTTGAATGGTATCGAATAGCAATTAGATTTGTCAATAACAACAACAACAACAACGACGACAACAACAACGAAAACGACAACGACAACAAGAATGATAATAACAGGAAAGAAATGAAAAAAAAACAAAATAAAATGTCAATCTACTTACAGAATATATATAAGAATAAGAATAATCAAAAATAGAAAAGTTTGTTTCGTTTTTTTATGCTTAAAATTATTCTTCTTATTTTATGGATTTTTTGTTTTCTGTTCTGTTTTCGTTTTTAGTGATAAAAGTGGCTTGTGGGTGTGCGAGTGTGTGTAATGATGATGACGACATGAATTATAGATAATTACTAGCCATTAACAAAACGAAAAAAAAGTTTGTTGAATATTACCGTTAACATACATTTTATTTGGGCACCGCCTTCATCAATTTATTGAGATATTTTGTTTTTTATTTTCTTTGGTTGATGAAAAGTTAATAAAAAGAAAAACTTTTTTTTTATGTTCAGTGTTGGAAAGCAGGTTGTTTTAGAATTTCTATTCACCAAAAAAAAAAAAAAAAAAAAAACAGAATTTCATCAGAAATTCTCATAGAAAGCTTTGAATTGAAACTGCACTTATTTTAAATGTTAGAATTTCCCATTTTGGGGAGCCAGTAATATATTACTCAAATTGTTTTTTTTTTCTTCTTCTTCTTATCCCGTTTCTGGTTTTTTTTTTTAAAGGGTAATCTCATCATTTTCAAATTGTCTTCAAATTGTTTTTTTTCTCTGAAAAAATGAAATTGGCAATCTTGCTGGTAAAATTAATAATAACAACATGTTCTAGTCACCATGGTGAATTATATTGTCACAATGGCACACACACACACACACACGAACACAAGCGAATAACCGATGGAAAGTTTTTTTTCCCTGCAAATACCGACTAAAATGGGAAAACCACTTTCAATTTGCAATTTGAATGACATTTTTTTTTTGGTTGATGTTTCATTTCCTTTGCAGCATCATGATGATGATGATATTTGGGCTACAATTTTACAGACAAAAAAAAAATTTGTCAAAAAAAGCCATTGGCACAATTGTGTGTGTGTGTATGTGTGTGTGGTTATTATTCTCAACAACCAAAGAATTTTTTCTTTTTTCATTTATTGCTTGTTTTTTTTTATTCGTGTAAAATGTAACTATGAGTTTGACATTTATACATTTCGAGATTCCATTCAAAACAAAAAAAAAACAAAACAGAAAAAAAACACAGAATTCTGTCCTCAAATGAAATCTACAAAGAATCATCATTCATTCATTCATTCATAACGTCAGTGTCAAGATTCAATGCTTCTGGCCATTATTCATGTGTGTGTGTCTTTCTGTCTGTGTTTTTGAGAAAAAAAAGCATGCATAAATCTTTTGACATTTCTTCTTACACATGACATTTTCAGAAATCAAAAAAAAAAAAAAAAAAAAAAAATTTTTTCATCACACAACATTTGTATACTCTCGCCACTACTAACACCACCACCACCACCACCACCAACACCACCATTGGTTGTATGTTAATGAGAAAACATTAATCATTCAAAAGCAAGAAAAAAAAACCCGAAAAATACTGATATGGTGATGATGATGATGAAATGAATTTTTTTTTTTTTTTTTTTTTTTTTTTTTTCTTTTTTTTTTTTTTTTTTGTAGAAATTTTAAATCAAAATTTTTTCGATCCAAAAAAAAAAGTTTCATTTTCCATACACATCACTTTCATGGCACAGTGAGTTTGGTAACAGGGTCAAATCCCTAGCATCCAACAAAAAAATCAACAAACAGTTGTATTAGATGACCAAAGATTTTGTCTTCTCATTTTTCATCCTGTCAATCCTTGTTTATCTCTCAGGCTGACCAACTGAACTGGTCTGTCTGTCTGTTTTATTTTTATTTTTTTTTTTTTTGTCCATAGAATTATATTCATATATATATCAAAAGATTTTATTCTACTAGAAACAATATAATTGACTCTAGTTGAATTTTTTTTTCTTCTTTTTGTATTCGCGTATTTGCCTGTCATCATTTTGATTGCAATGAATGTATTAGGAAAAAATCATTAGTTCAATGACAAAAAACGTTATGATCTGCGATTGTCAAAAAAAATGAAATTTTAATAAAGAAAAAAATCTATCGATATTCGAAATCGATAACAAAGCTTGTCAAACAAAAAAAAAAAAAGATTGAACCAATCAAAAGAAAAAAAGAAAAAAATCTTTAGATAAACAGCCAAAAAGAAAACAAAACAAAACAAACAAATCAATAGAAATTGATAGACAAAATAATAATAATAAAAAAATATCGATAGTATCGATACCGAAACAAAAGAATATTTTTTTTTGTTGTTCTAAGAAAAAAAAACATCTGACATTTATATGAATATCCTATTATATGTATTGTGTAATGAAGATAATAATAATGAAATGTGGAAACAAAATAAATTCCAACTGAAAATGACAACAATCCTAAAGAATCAAAAAGATAAACTTTCATTTCATTCGACAAACAATACATTCCATACATTTTGTGATTCTGGTTTTTTTGAGAATTTAGTAGGTGGGGGGGGAGCTTTTGCACCTTTACATTATCATTCATTCTTGTCTTTTATATGTTTGTCTGTCTATTTTCTTTTTTTTTTTTTTTTTTTTTTGATGATGATGACATTTTTCGATATGTTCACTTATTCTATTCTTTAGATCAAACATGAATCGAATAACAACAACAACAACAAAAACAACGTGAGAATATTCACAGCGACCAAAACAAAACAAAACCGAAGATTTCCACGAATAAACAAAAGCTGCACAATAATGAAGAATAAAGAATTTCAGCCATGATATTTTTTTTGTGTTGTTGTTTTCATTCTTGTTTTGTTTCATTGGAAACATTGAATGAATTGTAGCAGCAGCTGTCATCATTATATTCTGTGATCTATTTATTTTTTTTCACTTTCATTTTGATTTCATTTATTCTGAAATTTATATTGAAATGTTTAAAGGGTTTCATAATTTTTTTTTCTAGATTATATAATAATCTAATATATTCTACTACAACAACAAAAAAAAATTCTATTTTTGTTGTTGTTGTTGTTGTTGTTGTGAAATGAAATTTATTGAAAAAAAAGAGACTTTACTTGTTGTTGTTGTTGGCGTTGGTGGTGATTGATTTTCTTTTACATCATGGATGGTGATTATATATCATCATCATGAGAATACTGTTGAAATATTTAGCAAGAGGCTTGGAAGTATAAGATTCAATAGTTAGCAGTTGATGAATGTGTGTTTAATCATTAATAAATAACTGGTTAACAAACTCATATATATACAATATTTACACCATTGAACATACTAATTAAATATACCCAACAGTTACATTATACAACTAATTCAATATTTCTTTTAACAATTCCAACACTCCCCCTGTTGAAATAAATATTGAAACGTCACAAAAACATCATAACAAAACGACGGCCATAACTTGCTCATGTCGTATTGCCAAACTTGCCAAAACATATTCAAAGACATTGATTCAACCAATGAATCCTTTACCATTACAGTAATTCTCTCGTCTTTTTCATGAATATTCGGACTTCCTTTTTCTTCATATCTCTTGTTCTTTGCACAAACTAAATAACTTTTGGTACGATTTTCTATACTTTCTTCTTCTTGTTTTCACAACTGATTTACCAATTCCATTTGGTTTTAATCTGTGAACGTCTGCACAAATACCTGATCGATCGGCAACCCTGGAGATTCTACCATTCAAATAACTAATGGTTCTTTCGTAATAACCATCAAAAACAACCGTTTTGATCACATGCCAAAATCATCAGATGATATCATTTCCATTGACGAAGATTCAACCAATGAATCTGCTAACACAACTGTGTTACCAACGTCGTCTTCCTAAATGATTATCCACTTTTCCTGTGCCATAAGAAACGCCAGATGAAACAATTCCATCATCTTCGTATGTATCGTCACCAAATTAGTTTCTCGAACCAACGTCTGCAAAGACATACTCTGAAATGCTCTTTAGCACTTCTCTTGATTCCAGTTTACCATCCAATCTACGAATCATGCTAAGCATCGATTCCACGTCTCCAGAACATTTCTGTGAAAGACTTCCTGTAGATTTGCTTGAGCTTTCGCTATGGAACTGAATCAATCTTTCCATCAACTGCTTGACAATCTCACAGCCGGATAAACGATAAAGAATTGGCCTCATCGACTGCTTGAACAACGAATGCCACTGCCAAGAACTAATCGAATCTTTTACGACGTGCTTCCAAAGCACTCTGCTTTCCAACGTTAACATGATCACCATAGACCATAGATGAAAAATTTGTATCGACCAAAATACAAATGTTTGACATCTCTTGCGTGGATGGACCCATAACAGATTGCTAATGATCGCGTTCATTAGACTTTCTGGCAAACACACATTTTTGTTCCTTAATTCCAGAAAAACACGTCGAATTTGAGAAAATAGATCGATAATTGAATTGTTAAACTTCGTTGTTTGCAATTCCTTGAACAGTTCGAATATATTTTTCGCTTTTGGACCACGATACTTGTTTTCAAGAACTTTCATAATATCAATTGGATTGCTGCACGGAATAATCTGCATCAAATCTTGTTGACTCAAGGCATCTCCAATAATCGATTTGACCTTATCTATTTCTTTCAAATTTTTCTGACTCAATGAACGTTCATAGATTGCAACATCTTCAACATAGTTCTTTAAACCTAGGCTTCCAAGTGCCCATTTTACACGTTCTTGCCAAATAAAGAACGGAATTTCGCCCAACTGCGGTATACGAACGTTAGCGTTGGCTGAACCCATAACCTGTTGAAATATTTAGCAAGAGGCTTGGAAGTATAAGATTCAATAGTTAGCAGTTGATGAATGTGTGTTTAATCATTAATAAATAACTGGTTAACAAACTCATATATATACAATATTTACACCATTGAACATACTAATTAAATATACCCAACAGTTACATTATACAACTAATTCAATATTTCTTTTAACAATTCCAACAAATACACACACACACACAAACACACATGCACTATAAGAGGATTGTCAATATATGATCAACGGTTCTGGTTGATGATTTTTTTTTTTTTTACTCTGTTCATTTCACATTCGTACTGAATCCATCAGAATTTTGTTTTTTGATCACCGATAATGGAGTTTATTTTTTTTTTGTTTTTTTTTGTTTTTTGTTTTACTTTCAACCATCACCAAATCGGCAGCTGGTTGTAACTGGCAACACAAGACAAAATCACTTCAAAAACAAGCAAAAAACAAAAACAACAAAAAAAAATTCTGTGTAAAACACAAACATTCGAAAGTGGAGATTTGAATTGCAATTGGATCAATCACGAATGGTTTGTTTGTATGTGTGTGTGTATGTTTGTTTATGATGGTTTTTTTTTGAATTTTTTTTTCATCTTGGTTTTTCTAGTTCGTTATGAAGATGAATTTTTATTTATGAGATGAGCAGGAATTTTCGTGGACATATGGCCAGAATATTATTGATTGTTGATTGTACATTTCACGTTGGATGATGGTTAAGTGTATGTATGTGGATGGGTGAACATTTCATCAATTACTTAGAAGAGTTAGTTAGCCGATGAGATGAAATCGATCATCAATTTGTTGTTTCAGATCGATAAAAATGGTCTTATGTAATATTTAATATATAACAACTTACTCTTTGATCTTTGGTTTTTTTTTCTTTTCGGGGAGAGAGAGAAAAAAAATACCCGAATACATGAAACAACACTTACATATCGGGCAAAAGTGATTACATCGATGTTGTTTGTGTATGTCCGGACCATCGAATCACACAGGAAATTTCGAATTCAAATGACACACACTATTTCAACCTCAACCGATCATTACTGTTCAATTTGTTTTTATAATCTGTTTGTTGGATTTATTTTTACAAGTTTTACAAGACAATAAAAAACATGTTCCGGTAACGAAGAAAAAAAATATGTCCAAATAAACCAAATGGAAACGATAAAAGTTTTTTTCATCTTGGAACCAATATATGCGTGAAATATAAATTCCATTCATTTTTTTTTTTGCTAGCCAGTCTAGCCCCAGTCTTCAGACCATTTGATATTGAAGCATACCATGCATGCATGAATTGGTTAAAGGTAAAATGATGATGAAAATAGGTGGTGAAAAACAAAAAACAAAACAAAAAAAAACTTTGTAACCAGAGATGAGAAACTAGCGCCATTATTATGCAAAATCCTTAAGAATAGGTGAAAATAAATAAAAACGTAGCTTCCAACCAAGCGTAATGTAATACATGATGATCTAGTGGATCTTTTAAAAACCAGAAACAACAACAACAACAAAAACAAGAATATTCTGATAGTAAAAAAAACGTCTGGCATCGTCTATAGAAACAATTTTAACACTTGAAACTTTTTTTTTCTCTCTTGCACAATAGAATCTCAACTTTTATAGTCATCAAGCCATTTATTTCACACACACACACACACACATTTATTATTCTTTCGGAATAGTGAAAAAAAAAAATAACCACAAAACATAAAAATCGCATATATTCATTCATAAATCAAACAATAAATAATTAGCGCCATCAAGTAGTGGTGATAAAATTTAAAAAGAAATATGATCACATCATCAATGAATGACTCTATTCTAGTTGATTCGAATTTAAAGACGCATGCGTTTTGACAAGGCTGCCCAGGATCTTTCTCTTCAATTATAATAAAAAAAAAATTTGGTTGCCATCCAAAAAAAAAAGTAGAAAGAAAGAAAGGAAAAGAAATCCATTCCAATATCGAATCTACCACACACACACACACACACACACAGCAGACAAAAGAGAATAGAAAAAAAAGAAGAAAAAAAATTTACCAACCAACCAGCCAGCCGCATACAAAGCAACGTTTTTTTTTTGGTGTTTATTTGTTTGTTTGATGACGAGTTTCTTTTCAATTTTAATTTTTGTTTGATTCAATTTTCATTCAAAATTCAATCATATATATCATCTATATAAATTCATTTTGTTGTTTGAATGAATTTAATTTCTTGATTTATTTTTTTTTCGTTCACTTAATAATCCAGGTTTGTGTAATCATTTTTTGTTTTTTTTTTTTTTTGGATTAATTCAATGATGAATGAAATACATTGCAAAAAAATTGATTGCTCAGTTTTTTTTTCCTGTCACTAAATGTTTTTCTATTTTTATATTTCATTTTTTGGAAAAAAAATAGCATTTCATAACGAACAACGAGCGTTGGTGGTGGTGTTGTTTGGATAGCCAATAGAGAAGTTGTTTGTCATTGTTGCCGAAATTGGTGCTAAATAAAAACAAAACCTTTTTTGTTTTCTTGTTGAGAATTATTCCGTAATTTTTTGATTGGCTGACCAAAATTAACGCAAATCGATCACAAATTTTTCAAATATATATTTTTCAATTCATTCGTTCTGTTCATCGTTATTGTATTTTTTTTTTACCGAAAAACCATATTATGTCGAGTTTGATGAGTGGTGAGAACCACAAATTGAAACAATTATCATCAACTAATAATTCTTCGTCTGCTGCTACTGCTGCTGCTGCTGCTGTCTCAACAAATCCATCATCATCATCTAAGATACAATTATCATCTACTTCCAATAATAATAATAATAAACTTGAAATTAATCTTAAACGTGAAGCGGAAAACAATCCAAACGATTGTGTAAAGCAACAAAAATTATTGAAATTATCCACTGCAGATAATAATAATACAGATAATACATCGTCAATAATTGGTAATATCGGTGCAAAGTGTTTAACGGTTAGCTTGAAAAAACAAGCTACAAATAATCAAACCGAGCAACAACAACAACAACAGAATCATAAAAGTAACGGCTCGGTTGAGAACGGTTCAATAATGAATCATCAGGCTAGTGGTAGTAGTAATAATAATCAAGATGAACATCAAATTGATGAAAGTCTTTATTCAAGACAATTATATGTACTTGGTCATGATGCTATGAAACGTATGGCACGATCATCGGTATTGATTGCCGGTCTAGGTGGTCTTGGTGTTGAAATTGCTAAAAATATTATTCTTGGTGGTGTTAAAGAGGTAACATTACATGATAATAAATTGGCCGATTATTGTGATCTCTCATCACAAGTAAGTTTATTTTCATTTTTATTTCATAAATATATGACTTTGATTTTAATCTAAAATGACATATTTTTCCAGTATTACTTGAATGAATCGAGTATTGGAAAAAATCGTGCCGAACAATCGTTGTTAAATCTTTCCGAATTGAATCCTCATGTCAAAGTGAATGTACATCAAGGTGCATTAATCGATGAATCTTTTTTGCAAAATTTCTCCGTCATCGTATTGACTGATTCATCGTTGGAAGAACAACTATCAGTTGGTGAAATAACTCGCGAAAAAGGCATATCGTTAATTGTGGCTCAATCACGTGGTTTGTTTGGTCAAATATTTTGTGATTTTGGCAACAATTTTACCGTTTACGATACGAATGGTGAAAATCCTATTTCTGTATTGATTTCGGGTATCACTAAAGAAAAAGCTGGTGTTGTTGCCTGCATTGAAGATGCACGACATGGTTTTGAAGATGGCGATGTTGTTCGTTTTGCTGAAGTTAAAGGAATGACCGAAATTAATGGAAAGGATTACAAAATCAAAGTAACCGGTCCATGTCAATTTTCCATTGGTGATACTACTGGATTTTCCGATTATCAAAATGGTGGTATTGTTACACAAGTTAAACAACCAAAAGCTATGAATTTTGTACGTTTTCAGCTGAAGTTTTGGATTTATGATTGTAACTAATGTTTTTTTTATCGTTTTCTTTGTAGAAACCATTGAAAGAATCAATTTTGGCTCCGGATTATTTAGATTCATTTTCTGATCGTCCACAGCAAGAGCATTTATTTTTTCAAGCATTAGATCGTTTTCAAAATCAGAATGGCCGTCTTCCTCGTTCATGGAATCAAGAAGATGCCGATGCATTCTATGAATTGTTAGTCGGTTTGGTCAATGAACGTCAAGTAGAGCCAAGTTCTATCAATGAAAATTTGGCCAAAATTTTTGCTAAACAAGCTCGTGGTAATCTGGCACCAGTCAATTCATTTATTGGTGGTGGTGCTGCTCAAGAAGTAATGAAAGCTTGTACCGGAAAATTTTCACCAATTTATCAATGGTTTTATTATGATGCATTTGAATGTTTGCCTACTGATGCGAATCAATTACCCAAAGAAAGTGATGCTCAACCATTGAATTGTCGATATGATGGTCAGAATGCCGTTTTTGGAAAACAATTTCAACAAAAACTTTGTGACCTGCGATATTTTCTGGTCGGTGCCGGTGCTATCGGTTGTGAACATTTAAAACATTTTGCCATGATCGGAGCTGGAACTAGTGAACGTGGTAAAATTGTTGTTACCGATATGGATATAATTGAAAAATCCAATTTGAATAGGCAATTTTTGTTCCGACCAAAAGACGTCGGTGGTTTCAAATCGAAAATAGCTGCAATTGCAACAAAAGCAATGAATCCACAGATCAATGTTATTGCCCATGAAAATCGTGTTGGAGTTGATACGGAAAAATATTATGATGATGATTTCTTTGAAACACTTGATGGTGTTGCTAATGCATTGGATAATCTGGAAGCTCGAACATATATGGATCGTAAATGTGTATATTATCGTATACCATTATTAGAATCTGGAACACTTGGAACTAAAGGCAATGTTCAAATTGTAATACCAAATTTGACGGAATCCTATTCATCATCACAGGATCCACCGGAAAAATCGATTCCTATTTGTACATTGAAAAATTTTCCAAATGCCATTGAACATACATTACAATGGGCTCGTGATGAATTTGAAGGCCTTTATAAACAGGCACCTGAACAAGCTTATCTTTATCTAACTGATCCAAAATTTATTGAACGTACAAACAAAATGAATGGCAATCAACCGATCGAAATTGGTGAATCAGTGAAAAAAGTGTTAGCCGAACGTCCAACATCATTTATGAGTTGTATTAAATGGGCACGTCTTTATTTCGAACAACAATTCAATCATCAGATACAACAATTGTTATTCAATTTTCCACCGGACTATACGACAACAACCGGTGCACCGTTTTGGTCCGGGCCAAAAAAATGTCCACATCCAATCAACTTTGATCCAAGCAATTCACTTCATCTGGATTTCGTTATGGCTGCGGCCAATCTTCGAGCCTATCTGTACAATATTCCACAATGTCCTAATAGAGAAGAGATTCTTAATCTGGTCACTTCATTATCCGAAAGTGAAATACCGAAATTTAAACCAAAACAAAATCTAAAAATTGCTGTGAATGATTCTGAATTATCGATGATGGATTCAAATCAATTTGATGTTGGTGAACGTTTCAAATCGATATTGGCTGAATTGCCAACATTGGAAGAATTGAAATCCGTGAAAATAAATCCAATTGAATTTGAAAAAGATGATGATACCAATTATCATATGGATTTTATTGTTGCCGCATCAAATTTACGTGCAGAAAATTATGAAATTGCACCAGCCGATCGCCATAAAAGTAAATTGATTGCTGGTCGTATTATACCAGCCATTGCAACGACAACTGCTCTCATATCTGGTCTAGTATTTATTGAGCTATATAAATTTGTACAAGGATTTAAAACATTGGATCCATATATGAATTCATTTGTCAATTTGGCCTTACCATTTTTTGGTTTTTCAACGCCTACCGCATGCCAGACATTGAAATATTATGACAATAGTTTTACTATATGGGATCGTTTTGAAATCAATAAAGACATGACATTACAGGAATTTATTGATTATTTCCTAAATGAACATCGTCTGGATATAACAATGATCTCGCAAGGTAATGTTTTGTTGTATTCATTCTTTTTGAATAAAGAAAAACGTGAAGAACGTATGCCATTGAAGATGACCGAAGTTTTGAAACGTGTTTCAAAAAAACGTATCGAATCATATGTAAAATCATTAGTATTTGAAATCTGTTGTAATGATGATAATGGTGAAGATGTTGAAGTGCCGTACGTACGTTATGTACTCAACAATGAACCAATGGATATATCAAAATAAAAAAAAGTGATGATGATGGATGATGATGATGATTATAATTCCTGATATTTTTTTCAATGGAATTTTATTATCAACAACAACAAAACTGAAGAAAATTGATGATTTGATGATTGAATTCTCGTTTTTCTCTTCACATAAATTCATAAATTCTAATTGAAATTGAAAATTAATAATAATGCTTATTATTATTTCTAATTAAACAAAAAAAAACTATTAATCTCACATTATTTTTTAGCCTAATAATTTGATTGAACAAAATAAAGGAAAAAAAATAATTTTTTTAATTAAAAAAAAAAAAATTTTTTTTGTCAAATTTAAAATTTTTCATTCGAAAGTAGAAATAGCTTCATCTATGTGTGTGGACCTTTTGCTGTCAAAATAATTTCTGGTGGTTGCAAGCCAAAAAAAGAAAATCGCGCGCGCTCTCTCTCATTCTCTCAGCAGTTTTTACACCTATAGCTGCGCTAGCTGTAAATGTTGTTGCTGCTGCTGCTGCTGCTAGGCCCAGCATGATTCTATGTCGTGCGT
This sequence comes from Dermatophagoides farinae, assembly GCF_024713945.1. Classification (NCBI taxonomy): domain Eukaryota; kingdom Metazoa; phylum Arthropoda; class Arachnida; order Sarcoptiformes; family Pyroglyphidae; genus Dermatophagoides; species Dermatophagoides farinae. The sequence continues at coordinate 1,199,137 of NC_134685.1, read as the reverse complement.
CAGATTCTGTTTGTTTTTTTTTATATATATATTCTTGTTTCTGTTGGTTTCTGGAACAGAAATTGATTCTACAATCACCGGTTGTTGTTGTTGTTGTTGTTGTTGTGTTCATATTACTGGTTTTGTTTTGAATGAAAAAAAAATATACATACATACCAAAGTTTGTTTTTATATCACCAAGGTGATTTTTTTTTATGTTTCGTTTCTTCTGGAACACACGGCATATTTCACCAATTATATTCACTACACCTCATTTTTTTTCTGACTACGTTTACAATAATTTTTTTTTGATGTTAAATGTTCTTCGTGTGTGTGTGTGTGTGCGTGTGTAGTAGTGTGTTTCAATTCACAATTCGTTTCGTTTGACTTCGATCACACACCAACAAAACAAACCTAATTTCGTCCTTATTCGTCACCATTCACCTGAATGTCCTATATGGAAATAATATAATTCAACTAACTGTATTGTACGTATATCTAATCTTTTTTTTTCTCTTGAAAAAAAGGTGACCATCATAAATATCAATATTCAAAAATAATAAAAAAAAAAATGGGCGACACTGCCGATCTACTCGATTTAAGTTCGATGCTAGATCAACCAACCACAGCAACAACAACGAATCCAACGACGAATTCTTTATTATTGACTAACAATAGTTATAGTGATCAACAATCAAATTGTGATTCATTGGTAATGATTAAACCACCATTAATGTTCAAAAATAATACAAGCCCAATGATAATCGATAATAATCGTGATGAAAACAATATATCGATTACACCACCAACGACTGTTCATCATCATCAACAACAACAACATCAGATTCTGTTATTCGATGATCATAATAACCGCAATATGAATAGTGATACAATGTTTGCCACATCAAGACGTACTAAAGAAAGAATCGATGAATTTGAATCACAGCTAGAATGTTTTATTAAAACCAAACGTTTATTATTGGAACAGTTTGCCGAAGAAACACAGATACTTGTACAGAAACATGAACATGAAATTGTTGGTTTACGACAGAAACATCTTGTATGTGAAAATAATTTCAAATCACAATTGGTGAATGCAATGCAAAAAATTCATACATTAGAAACAAAATTGGAAACCGAACAATCATTATTGAAATCAAAAATCGATATGTTTGAAAAAGATTTACAAAAATCACATAATGATGCAAAATTGTTGAAAGATTCATTGGAAATGGCATTGAATGAAAAAGATAAACAGAATGATGATTTAAGAAAATTTAATCTTAATCTTGAATCGAAATTGAAATTATTACAATCTGAATATAAAAATCGCCGTCAACAATTGGAAGATAAACTGCGTGAATATGAATTGAATCAGGATAAAGATTTTCAGGAAATTAAAAAATTACGTGATGATTTGAGGTAAGTTTTTTATTTTTTGCTCGAAAGTTTCTCTGCGAAAAAAAATAGTTACATTTTTTTTTCTCTCACCAAAACAAAACAAAAAAACAAAAAAAAAACCAATTAGTCATTCGATTAAAGAAATTTCCGGTCTACAACATGAACTGAATGAAATACGTCAAAATTTATTCAGTAAAGAAGCTTATTGTTCCAAATTGGAAAAAGAATTGGAAGAACGTGGAAAACAATTGAATTTAGAATTGGAATGTAAAAAAGAATCCGATGATAGAATACAAGCATTACGAGAAACATTGAAAGTAAGCCAACAGGAAAATGATACACTACAATCACGATTAACTGATACACAGCATCGTATGGGTGATGAAATTGAAAAATTAAAATCATTGATGACCAATCAACAAATAAATCATGAACAAAAATTTCGACGATCAATTGAAGAGAAAACACAATTGGAAGAAAAATTTAAAAATGAATTGGCTACAATTGAACGCAATTTACAGCAATCACGTCATGATTATGAAACCATACAGCAAGAATTACAACAAACAACCGATGAAAAACATAAACTACAACGACAATTGGAGAATCAAATTGAAAAATCAATAACCGACAAACAATCATTGGAGATTGGCTACAGTAATCGTATTGGTGATTTGAATAAAAAACTATCCGATACAGATACCAGATTGAAATTGATGACCGATAAATATGAAACGGCAAATAATGAATTGATTAAAGTTCAAAATTACATAGTCGGTGTGGAGAATGATTTGAAAACGAAAAATTCAGAAATTCTAAATGTTCATGAAAAATATAACCTATTGGAAATGGATCGGCTATCTGTGTTGAACGAAATGGAAAATGTCAAACGATCGTTGCATTTAGAAACGGTGGAAAAGAAAGAAAAATCTCGTCAAATTGATGAATTAAATGAATCATTATCTTCTAGTCAAATTGAAATTGAAAAGTAAGTTAATAATAATGTTTTCTGTTCTTTGTTTTTTTTTCTAATCACATTTGTTTCTATTATTTTGATGATTTTATAGACTTAAAAATGTTAATGATCAATTAAAACGTTCCATTGAAGAAGGTGATAATCTTCGATTTACATTGATCAAAGATTGTAATGAATTACGTGAAACATTGGCTGAAGTGGAAAAATCTCGTCTCGATATTAAAAGCAAACTGAATAGTTGTCAATTCAATTGTGCAACATTGAATAATCAGCTCAAAAAACGAGATCTAGAATTGGAAGATTTTAAACGTAAATTAAATTCTTATGGTGAAGAGAAAAAATTCTGGCAACAAGATCTGGATTCTACTGGGTATGTATCGAGGGGAGGGGAAAAAATAATTTGATTTTGGCTATTTTGACAATTATTATTAATTCTACTTTCATTGAATAGACAATCATTGACACAAATGAAAACTGCCTATGAACGATTATATCAACAAAATGTTTTACTACAAGATAAATTATCGCAATTAGAATCGGAAGCCAATGTTCATCAAAAAATTGATCAATCGAATAGAACATCGCAAACAACCGAAAAAGAAATGATACGTCGTTTAACACGTGAATGTGAACAATCACGTGATCGTATTGCCAAGCTAGAAAGTGAAAAAAAACATTTCGAACGATTATATATTCAAATGGAACGTGAATATAATTCATTGAAAAATTCATTCAATACACAAAATCATCGTGATTTTATGAACGCATCATTATCACCATCAACAATAAGTGCCCATAAAGATTCAACAAATGGATCGATATTATCGTTAACACAGCTTTTGAAAAATGATTTCACAACACCGAATCCTGTTTGGGATGATAATACTAATCGTAGTTTAGAAACATTACGTCAGAAAAATAATGAACTTAGACAAAAAGTGCTTGGTCGACCAACGGAGTCTAATACCAAGAAAACAACGATGAAAATGTTATCATCATCATTGAATACAAATACAGATTGCTGTGAATGTATCTATCATCATCATCAACAACAACAACAACAAAATCATAGGATTGAATCAACATCGAATCATGGAATCACTGCTATCGATAATCATAAACATAATTTAGATGTCGCTGTTGATGATGGTGATGATAATTTATTATTGGTTGATGAAAATCGTAATAATATCATCAACAATGACTTTGATATTGATGTTAATAATGTCAAACACAATGATAATAATGATGATAATGATTCGTTTGCAGAAAAATTAAAACAAGCAGAATTGAACGCACAGAAAGTGCTTGAATCCTGTGATTCGGAGGTATGTGTGTGTGTGTGTGTGTGTGTATTCTATATTAATTTTTAATGAGAAATACGGTTCTAATCATTTACATATTTTTTTTCTACATTTGTTAGATAAAAAAATTGACAAGTAAATCTACACGAATTAAATCCGCAACAAACAATCATCATCATCAATATTCTAGTAAAATTCCATTATCAACGAGCAATAACGGTACGAATAAATAATAGAATTCGACCATATGGACCAAAGAAAAAAAAAATCTATCCACTAAATCTCATTAGATCTCATTCATTCATTAATTTTTTTTTGATTCCAAAAAAAACCAATACATTTAAAGTATATGTAGACAAATTGCAATCCATTTTATAATATTAATTTATTTACACACACACACACCCAATGATTAGATTTAGTATATTTGTAGCATAATAATCACATGTAGATTATCGAGTGTTTTACTCCACTTTTTTTTCTCGAATCCTTTATATTTTGGTCATATTTACAAAATAAAAATAAAATAAAATAAAATAAAAACTATATTCAACTTTGCTGATTTTTGTCCAAGAAATTAATGTTCACCAAGAGTGTTAATTAGTGTAGACAAGTGGATTTTCAGTGATTTCGAAAAAAATGAAATCGTGACATTTTATTTTATTTTTTTTTTTTTTTTTTTTTTTGGTATATACAAGCAAATAATTTACTATATATTCTTTTTTTTTATTCTAAACACAAATATCTCCAAAAAAAAAACAAAATTTCATGATTAAATTCAAATTTCATTTCATTTCATTTCATTATTTTTTTTATTAACGATTATCAATTTCTAGCTGTTGGATCATGTTTAAATGTTTTCTGTAATGGTCCAACACCGGCTTTTTTAAAGTTGATTTCATCCAATGAATTTCGTTCTTCCATTATACGTTTAATTTTTGCATTATCCATTGTTTCACGAAAATCTAAAACAAGATAATGAAAAAAAAAAAAAAAAATATTGATCCACAATGATTGGTCATGATCACCATTCAATCGGATTTCTTACGTTGAGTGAATGATTTTTTATTTACATCCAATTGTTGTGGTTTCACTTTAATCTGTGGTATATTGAGAAAACTACGAACTTGTGTCACTTTTAATAAATTTACTTGTATTAACGAAATGAAATTATTCGTACACCAATACATTAAAATGGCTGATGGAAAATTGAATGTAAATGCCAATGTTATCAAAGGAATTACACGGGCACCATATTTTATCAATGGTGTTTGATTTGGATTCAAACCTATTTTTTAAATGAAAAAAATAATCACAAGTTAGACCTTTATATTCATTTATATGACATTGAATGAACACATACCACTACGGAAAGATGTTTCCAATGTTAACCATAATGTAGCACATGTTATCACTGGCAATGCAAATAATGGATCACTAACGGATAAATCGGTGAACCAAAATAAACCGCCTGTTTTCAATGATTCCACTGGATAATTGGCCATACGCCGTAATGTTATGAAAAACGTTATAAATACCGGTGCTTGAGCAAATGGAGCTAACATTGTTTTGAAAGGATTCACACCTTTTCGTTTATACAATGACATTGATTCTTGTGATAAACGTGCAAATTCTATGCTATCGCCGCTGATTCTAGCTTGATTCATTTTTTCCTTTAATATTGCTTGTTCAGGTAAAAGTTCATTTAATTTGGCTGCTGATTTTTGAGCCGATACGACTAATGGAAACAGACAAAGCCTTAGGATGATTGTTCCGACAGCAATAGCTCCCCACCATGGAAATACCGAATGTAAAAAATCTAGATAATTAACACACCAACCAACGGGAGTATAATTTGATCCTAGATTCAATGATGCCACTGATGTTTCAAGCACAGCATTCGATATGAATTCATTGTCCAACAATGGCGATTTTTGTACATCAATGGCCGTAAGATCGATTACATTTTCTGAGGCTACATTATTATTTGTTGTTGTTGTTGCTGCTGCTGTTGCGGTGGTTTTAGCTGTTGTCGAATTGAATCTTGGATGAAAAATAAGCGATTTTCTCATAAAACAAAGTTTATCATGTGAACGTAATAATGAAACATTCAATATACCGGATGATGAAAATGTTCGAACATTCGATGATGATGATGATGGTCGACAATGATTTAGATTGCGATCGCTCAAGAATAATGATGAAGATGAAAATTTATCAACATTTTTCCAACCATTACGATTGAAAACCGATGAAACAGTTCGCAATATGAGAATGGATCGCATATTTTTTTTGTTGTTGTTGTTGGATCAATGAAATGTTTTCAAAAATTCGCAATATACCATATGATGATATTTGTTTTCAAACATGTGACACCGTCCGATAATGATGAACGTATTTTACACGATAGTATCGATTATAAAGGTGTTAACCATTCAATATACTCGAATTTTGATTCAATCGAGATCATGATAATTCGGTATTTAAAAACTTTTTTATTTAAATTCTAGATTTTGTTTTTTGTTTGAATTTTTTTTCCCCACCAAAAAAGAATAATGTTGTCATTATTCAATCATGGAATTGATCGTATCAATATTTTATTAATTTGTCTTATACCAATTATGATCATCATTTCTATTGGTAATGTTTTATTTTGATTTTTATAATTCATTCATTGAATGATGAATTTTGTTTTTTTTTCTCACTCACAAATTAGCATTTAGGACCAATGTTGAACAAATATCTGAAAATGATCTTAAATCTGATTATAATCTTAAATCTGATCCAAAACTGAATGGATTACGAAAATATTGTAATTTTTTGGACGATATTCAAATTGGTGATGAAAATTCATTCAATTATTGTGGTTATGATCTGGAATTGGAAAAAATAATATTATTAATTAGACATGGTGATCGTGGACCACTTAAAGATGTAAGAAATTTGAACAATATTCCCTGTAATCATACCCATTTGGATGAAGTAAATCGAATCAATGATGAACAAACAATGGCAATATCAACACTGTTATCGAAATTCATTGCCAAATCTAGTGTTTATGATAGTAAATTTCTTGGTTCCATTCCCATGTCTGATGGTTGTATGCCTGGTTTATTGACAAAATTTGGTCTTTCACAACATATCAAATTAGGTTTATTAATGAATCATGTATATAGACCAAAATTGAATATGAATCCAGACGATTCATTCATTGCCAAACAGATTCGTATCAACACAACACCATATCCACGAACCGTACAATCGGCTATGGCTTTTTTACATGGTTTTCTCAGCGAAAAAAATGATGCCCTCAACGTTTTTGATTTAATGTCTACGAATTTTCATCAATTTTCCAATGTTTATTTTTGTGATTATCATGATACTCAGAAATATTGTTTTCGTAATTGCACAGAAATGGATGAATTATTGAAAAAAATCTACAAAACTTTTAGCTATGATCATGACAAAGATTTTGCACAGATGATTAAACAAGTGGAACAAATTATCGTGCCAACAAATGTAGCTGATCCGATTGGAAGCTATAAACGTTCGATTGTATCCATTTTCGATACGCTTAATTCATTTATTTGTCATCAACAACGATTACCTTGTCATCAACAAAATGATGATGATGATGATGATTACGATAAATGTATTGCAATCAATGATGTTGAACTAATCTTCACATTCATCAGTGGTTTAGGCCATAAATTAATGCATTCGGAAGATAATCATCGTATTAGTTGGATGCAATCTTATGGTCTACTATTGAATCTTATCGATCAAATCAAATCGAATGAAAAATTAACAATATTTTCCGGACATGATTTAACCATTCATTCATTAGCTACAGTGATTGGTTTTGTTGAACATAACATTCCACCGTATGCATCACGTGTTATATTTGAAATTTATTCACGGAAATCATCATCATCAACAACAACAGCAACAACAATAAACAATGAAAAACTTATTCGTATAGTATACAATGGTAATGATGTGACCGAAACATTTCCATTATGTAATTCAATTTATAATGATGCTGCTTCTGCTGCTGCTGATGCTGAACATTGTATTCGATTCGATGATGATGATCATACAATTTTGATCAAATTAACTAGTCTTGAAAATTTTATACATACTAAATTTGTTGAACATTATTTGTTTGAAAATTGTTGAATTTTTTTTTTTTTTTGGTTGTTGTAATAATCAAATTATTATTATTACCAATTGAAAAATAATGGGCAGCTGAAATTCAGTTATCACAAATATGATTATTATGATTATTATTATTTGAAATGAAATGAAAAAAAATAAATAAAAAAATTTTTTTTTTTGACCAAATAATAGATGATTATGATGATGATGATGATGATGAAATGTCAATTACAATGAGCCATAGCTTTACGAAAATTTTCAAGTATCCGTTGATAGGTTGGATCGAGGTCAACATCGACCATTCGATCATCGATCGATATTGATGATGATGATGATGATTTGGTGATTGTAACTGTGATGGAACAAGATTCCAATTTGAACGATAGGTTGATAAACCATACATGGACAATGATTTTGTTGTTGGTGTTGGTGTTGTTGTTGTTGTTGTTAATGAACCACCATTACCACAACCATAATGAGATTTTTTTCCTCGATAAAAATTAATCGCCGATTGTGGCTGTGATTGATGATGATGATGATGATGATTATGATCATGCTTCCGATATAATGTACCATTTGTCATCGACATTGGTGATGGTGATGATGATAATTTTGTTTGAATCAAACGTAATGTACATGGTAATTGTTCTTTCATAATACTATGATGTATTATTAATGATGAAATTGTTGGAAATTCTTTTTGAAATCCTTTGATTTTAAATTTAATTATTTCTTGTTGTTGTTGTTGTTTTTGATCATCACCATCATCAGCATTATTATTATTATTATTATTATCGATTATTGTCGATAAAATTAGATAATGAGCAACACCTGTATGATTATAATCATATGGAACACGAATTGTTAATGCATAACAATGATCCTGTGTCAATGATCGTCGTACAAGAAATGATCCAGTTGGACAACTACGTATTAATTGTTGTGCATATTCACGTTCAATTGAACCATAATACCATGATTCATTTGCAAGTGGATCATTCTGATCAATGATATAATTGGACTCATTTGACTGTTGCTGTTGATAATTATCGGGTGGTTCTAATGTTGCATAACAATTTGATTCCGATGTTCGATAATGATGATGATGATCAGAAGCCATTAAAATATCCATTGAATAAAGTTGATTATCATTTTGTAAAATGACTAGCGGCTTTTCTAATGATGATGATGATGATTGTGGTGGTGGCGGTGGTAGTGATGATTTTGTTTTAAAATTAAGTGCAATTTTACCATCACCTTTATTGAGAAAACTAACGATTGGATTCGATGATTTAGTGCCAGTTAAACGACCACCACCAATCATATATTTTCGATTTGTTGTTGTTGTTGTTTTTGTTGAATGTGGAAATTTTTGTTGTTGATTTGGTTGATGATTATCAATATCGTTATCATTATTAATCAAAATAGATTGATAACAAAGATTATTAATCGGATTATTTTGATGATGATGATGATTTCCAACATATGATGATGACGATGATGAATTTTTTGTTATTGTCGATGATGATGAAAACATTTTCATCTTTCTTGATCTTTGCCATGAACGAAAATGATTTAGTAATGCTTGATAATTTGTATTTGTAGTGGTCGAATTCGATGATGTTGATGATGATGATGAAGAATTTGATGAATTGAATGAATGAATTAGATTATTCATCGTCATTCTTTTAACATAAACAGCATTATTATTAATAGAATTTTGGCCACTTCCGTTCATAGATGTTGTTATTGTTGATGATGATGATGATGATGTAGAGAATTTCATTCTTTATTCTGTAGTTTACAATAATGATTCGAATTTTATGCATTGAATCATGGTTTGTTTAGGGCATCGTTTTTTTTTCTTTTTCTTCTTAAAACAAATAAACAGACAAAATCAACGATGATGATGATGATGATGATGACTTGTAGAAACAAGACTGGCGTCAGATTGCTTCTGGTATGTTGTTGTTGTCATGATGAAGATGATGATGATCATCAACAAATGTTCTTGTACTTCATCGGTGTGTGTGTGTGTCTGTTTGTATGTTCATCATGATCATCATCATTATTATCATCAGTCATTCACCAGCCACACATACAAACACATGCCAAAGAGAGATTTTTTCTTTTCTTTTTTTTGACCATGGAATTGACTTTAAACTTGTTCTCCACTCTGTTTTTTTTTCTCTCTCTCTCTCTCTCTCGTCTTTCATCAATCTAAATATCGTTGAAAACGATGGTGGTCGTGGTCGTGGCCATCATCATCATCATCATCATCATTCGACAATCAGTTCGAGGGTCAGGACATGAACAAACACAAGCACATATATGTAAGAGAGAGAGAGAGAGAGAGAGAGAGAGAGAGAGAGAGAGAGAGAGAGAGAGAGAGAGAGAGAGAGAGAGAGAGAGAGAGAGAGAAAACTAGAGACTAGCCAGACTCTTTGGTTTCGATTGAATTTATTTTTTGTTTTCCTCTGATTATTGGAATGCAATGTTATTGCAAATAGTGAAGAAAAAAAAAATGGTCAAAGTAAAAAAATATTTTCTTCATTCATTGATTATCGTTTACAAGTGCACAATACAATTTGTGTGTATGTGTGTGGTATTTGACCAAAAAAAAAGAATGTGTGGCCCATGGCCATTTAATTGTTACAAATTTTTTTTTGTTCTCCAGGGTCCTTCCCAAATTGTTGTCGAAGAATTTCAATTATTCATTTTTTTTTCTTTGCTAATTTAATTTTCATCAATGAAAATTGCCTGTTGCTATTATTATTATTATTATACTAGACATGGAAAAAATGATGATGATGATGATGAGTGAATAAAACAAACAAACAAACATGCAGACAGACGCATGTTGTTTATAATCATCATCACGATCGTTGTATCAATTTTTTTTTCTTCATTTTTAAACATTGTTGTACATCATCATACACCAAAATGGTCCCTGGTACGATAATTTATATATATTGGACAGTAATTGATGATGATCATGATGATTTTAAACCGGTGTGTGTGTGTGTGTGTTTGTTTGTTTGTTTGAAATAAAGAGGGCGTTTTTTTCGTTATTCAGAATCTCTGAGAATTTATATATTTGAGACAAATAAAAAAAAACAACAAAAACATTCAAAGAATTGCAAAACAAAAGATAATCCGTTTAGCATCCTTATTTTTTTTGTCCAAATAAATGTGAGAAAAGAATAACCATCACATGAGAAACATCAACATCATCATTATTTATATACAGGAAACTAGATTTTTTTTTGTTGACTAATTTTTTTCCTCTGTGTAAGACCAACAAAAAAAAAGAAAACACAAACAACAACAACAACAACAACAAACGAGACAAGAAAAAAAAACGAATGCAGATTAGATGCAACAACAACAACAACAACAAGGAATGAATGAATGAAAACCTTGAATAAGAACAACAAGGTAATAGGATAATAGAGAGTAAACAAAAAAAAATGACTAATTATTCTTCATTATAATCATCATCATCATCATCATCAACGATGGATGTGCTAGTTGGTTATTATTCTGCTTTATTCTTTGTTTTTTTTTCACCAGATAATATCTTTATATATATTAATCTATACTCGTTTTTATTCTATTCATCATTAAATGAACAACGACTACAACGACGATTTTTTTTTTGTTACTCAATGTCTATGTGGAAATTATCCATTGTTAATCATCAGCATTATATATGTATATATAATGGTCAAGACTGATTCAGTATAATTTATCACAATGTGACATTATTTTATTTTTTTTTTCTTGGTCATCATCCAATGTTCATTGGTGATTAGTAGTAGTTGGTTGGTTACAAAACATAAAAATATTTGTGATTTTATTAGCTTTTTTTTCGGATGAATTTTTCTATAAATTTTATGACCATTCTGGTCAATATCATCATCATTATTCAATCAATATAAGAATCGAATTCTTTATTTAGACAGAACAATAATAATAACAACAACAACAACAACAACAAAATCATTCAAGTTCTTCTTCAAATAGAAAATGATAAAGTGTTTCAAGTTGTTGTTGTTGTTGTTGTTGTTGGTAAAAAAAAAATGATAATTAACAACCCTTTTCGGGGGTTTGTCCATGTTGTTAATTGATATCAAACATCCAGTGGAGTATATATAAAGAGATAGAGAAAAAAAGTGGACAAGAACAAGAATAAAGAACAAAAAAAAAAAAAACCCTCAAGAAATAAAGAGAGAAAAAAAAAACATACATACCATTTCATTTCATTTTATTATAGTGACGATAATAATGATGATGATGATGTAGATGAAATGAAATGAAATGAAATAAAATGAAGAAGGGCGACATTCCATACATGGAACCATCATCATCATATAATCATCTTCATCACCATAATAATAAGTGCGTATCATCATCATCATCATCATCACCAACATTCACCAACATCATTCAGTTCCGTATTCTGAATAAGAAGAAGAAGAAATGGGCCGTTATCGTAAAGCCATTTATTATATGAAAGAATTTTTTTTTCTCTCGCACTTACTCCAGTTATCTATTTATCTATTAGAAACAAAAAAAAAGTAGACACGACGTATTTATATGGTGTTTTTTTTTCTCTCTTCATCGTCAGTCAAAAACACTAGAAACATCGGAAAATGTTTGATTCACCACCAACAAAAATTTGAAATGAAATGAAATGAAACGAAAAACAAGAAAAAACGAATCAAACGGCATATATAAAATGATAATGATTTGATGCCTGAATTGGTGGCTATCTCCTGTCTGCTGTAGTATGTGTAAATGCAATTTTTGCCAATCTTCTGGTTATATAAGTCTGATGGTTTTTGTTTTTGTTATTTTTTTTCTGGCCATTTTGGCCATTTTATTTCATTTGCCATGGAAAAAATAACTAGAAATTCGTAAAAAAAAAATTTTTTTTTTTTTGATTTTTTTTCCTCTCATTCGTTTTTTTTCTCTATATATATTGTTTGCTTCGTATTATACACGATTGTGTTGGATACACAAAACGAAACCTGAACCTGAACCAGAACTATTAGTTAGCTAGTTACTTTTTTTTATACTATTACATAGACAGACACTGACACGGATAGTATGTATGTAATGTAATGTATGAAACTAATTAAACATCGGTTATATAATGATCGTGAAAAATAAACAAAAAAAAATAAAGATAATGGTCAGATTGATGATATTATTGATGATGATGCTGTTGCTGTTGCTGTTTGGTGGATAATGACCATGATGGTGATGGCTGTGGTGATTTTTCAACATTGATATGATAATGGTATGATGTAATATTGGCCATCATCATCATCATCATCATCATCATTAATGAGAAAAAATCTAGTTTATCCCATTATCAATAAATTGATTTTTAATAATCATCATAACCATTTAATCATTTATAATATAATAATAATTCACAGCAGAGAAGAAAACAAAAAAAAAGGGGAAAAAATGTTTTTTGTTTTGGTTTGTTTTGGTTTTGGAATTAACAATTATAGCCAATTGACGATGTGATCGATGAATTAAAAATGGAGATCGAACGGAATTTTTGTGATTGATAAGAATTGAAATGTTGATGTTGATGTTGATGTTGATGATGATCAGTGTTATGATGATAAGTTTGTTTGGATTGGAAACAAAAAAATTTTTTTTTTTAAATTCCAAAAAAAAAACAAATATGACAAATATTGGACAGCAATAAACAGACACACACACACACACACAAAAACAAAAAAACATATGGTGAAATGATAAAAAATCACAATTTTTTTTGGTTTTTACAAATAAAAAAATCACACACACACACACACACACACAAAAAAATGATATCCGGTTATTATTTTTCTGGTAAAAAAAATGAATGAATAAATGAATGAATATGATGCACACGCAAACAAACACACAGACAAACACGAAATTGAAACCAAAAAAAAAAAAATTGGTAAATACATAGAAAACAGCAACAGCAACAACAATTATTTACATAAGCCAAAAAAAACAACAACAACAACAATCTGGTTAATCAAAAACGAAAAAAAAAAATTTTTTTTCATTTGGACGTTTTATATTTCATGGTGGTGTTGGTGGTATTGTATAACACAACATGTTTGTTTGTTCATGTGTGTGTGTGTGTGTATGGTTGACAAAATTTGACAATAATTGAAAAAAAACAAGAATATCAAAAAAAAAAAAAAAAAAAAAAATCAAAAAACAAATGTGGACGAAATTATTTTGTTCCTGAAAAAGAAATTTATTTTTTTTGTTCTAGATTTCCTATTCCGGATCATCATCATCATCGTGATAATTCCAAAGGAAATCAAATAATTCTAATGATTAGAAATGAAAAACTTTTTTTTTCTTCTTACCAATTCCAATGAGAATCAACAAACCGGAAAAAAATCCATTTTCAAGTTAAAAAAAAACTAACAAACTAAGTGCAATCAGAATCCAAAAACAGAATTTGTATTGGCAAATTATTCAAATGTTTTTCTCTTTCTCTTTTTTTTTTTGCTCATCATCATCATCATCATTTTTGTTTTTTAATCTGTTTTTTTTTCCCTTTCCAGATTCTTGATTCTATTTCACAATTTGTGAATCTACAATTCGAATGAAAACACTGTTTTTCTTGTATATCAAAACTTTTGAACATCATCATCAAATATGAGTAAATAGATCTGCTAATAATAATCGGACAAAAAATATTTTTTTTTTGTTTCGTTTCAAGGTAAGATGATGATGAGATGATGATGATGAAATTTTTTTTTGTTTTTGTTTTTTTTTTGAAACAAGTAATTTAGCGGAAAATTGTATTAAGTCACACACACACACACAATTCGAATAAAAAGTATCGAAATCAAACAAACAAACAAAAAAAAATTGTCTCAAGTTCTCTAAATCTAATCTAATTATAACAAACAAACATAGAAAATAAAATGAAAGAAATGGGAAAAAGAATTTTTTTGTTTTGTTTTGTTTTTTGGAACAATCAAAAAGCTCAAGTGAATTGGGGCGTGTATGGAATAAACAACAACAACGATGATGATGATGATGATGATGATGTTGGTTGTGGTGGTGGTGGTGGTGGTGGTGTGTTTGAAAAAAAGCCTCAAAATTTTGACCAACAATTCTATTTTTGTTCATTGATTTTTTTCTTTTCTTTCTTTCTTTCTTTCATAAGAATATTCTCTTATTATTATTGAATATACTGTGTTCCAGATGAACAAATAACGAAAACGAAGACAAATTGTTGTAAGTTTTGGAAGAAAATTCAAAGAAACAAAAAAAAAAAAAAAAAAAATTCATTCCATTATTCACTATCTAGTATGTGTGTGTGTGTGTGTGCGTGTGTGTGTGTGGGCAAGTATGTTTTTTTCTGTTTGGTGTGTATAGTTCTTGATAAAATCTTTTGGTGAAATGAAAAACAACAACAACAACAACCAAAAAACAAACAAACAAATGAATGAATGAATGATGACAATGAATGATGATGGACGATGATGAATATAATATTAAACAAAACACGATGGTAAAGATTCATATATCGAAACGATGGTGTAGGTGAATGAATGAGAAAACAGAAAACAGGGAAAAAAATTCAGTAACAACAGAAGCAGCTAAAATAATGATTCACTAAGCTCGGATTCACAATATTTCAATGAAAAATATTTTCTGTTTGAAAATTTTGAAAAAATACAGCCAATAAGCTATTTTGTTGATTAATACGAATACGAATATAAAGGCAAAACAATATATTCATCTTGTTTTTTGTTGTTGTTGTTGTTGTTCTTGTTCTGCAATTTATGTCAACAATGATCATGAATGAAATCATCATCATCATCATTATTTTGGATATTGACGGATAATAATTTTCTTTTTTTTTCTAATCAAACGTTTCCCATTTTGTTGTGGATGATTGTTGATGTTTCAATGTTGGTTGTGGTCGATTTTTTGGTCTTGGTGGTATCGGTGGTTTTTGACTGATTGAATCAGTTCTTGTAAATGATGATGATGATGATGTTGTTGTTGTCGTCGATTTTATTGGTGGATTTATGATAAGGTTATTTTTATTAAATGTTTGCGCTAAACGATTTGCCGGTATTTTCAATTCCATTGTTTGTTGTTGTTGTTGTGCTGCTGCTGCTGCTGTTGTGAATGAAATTGATTAATATTGATACCATTAAAAATTTGTTGCCCATTATTATCATTATCATTTGTTGTTGTTTGCTGTTGTTGTTGTTGTTGTTCTTGTTGTTCCAAAATGCTATGATTGATTCCATAGCCAAAATAAATGAATAAACCTTAGAATCAAAATGAAAATAAATAATAAGAATCGGTTCCAGTAACAGTAGGTAGTAGAAGTTGTTCCAACAACAAAAATAACATCAACATACCAATAGTCATCCAAATGATGAATCGTACCAATGTTAATATTGAAAGTCTCAATATAAGATAAATATTTATAATAATTGCAATGGCAGGCACGAATGGAACTCCAGGCGCTTTGAATTTCAAATTACACCTAAAAAAAGCAAATGCAAAAGCAAAAGCAAAAGCAAAAAAAAAGAAATTTAGTTGGATCATGAATAATGTTTCCATAAATAGAAAAAAAATAAATATAAATAATTTATCATCATCATGCATGAAAACATTGAATTGAATATTTGAGGACGACAGAAAGAGAAAGATAATGATAATAAAAAAAAACACATCGTTTCATCTATGATGACATAATAATAACCACCATTAATACATAATTTTTTTCAAATTAATTTGAAAAAAATTAATGTTTTTTTTTTATTCTTCATGCAACAAAATGATGCTAGTTATATGATGCAAAAACACAAAAACGAAACATACCTGATTTGTGGCTGTCTAGATATGGCTAGTATAATAACAATAATTGAGATGAATAAAACCATAAATAATAGGAATAATAAACGATTATTATTCCAATTTATGGAATTTATATGCCAGGCCAATTGTATATCGAATATAAGTACAAGTAAAAGAAATATTCCAACTAAACGTGCAACATACATTCCACTTTCTTCTGTTGCCGGTGTATTTACTTGCCAACCATATGGGAATAGATACATTAATAATTTTTCATATTTATCAAGTATACCATAACTGTAAATGTGTCATAAATAATATGATGATGATGATTATAATTAAATGAAAATTTCTGGAAAAATTTTTTTCCGATAAAAAAAACAACAAAAAAAAACTTACCGACGGCTACTGCTACCACCATGTTGATATGGTACTGAACCATATTGTAGACCAGCTGTACCGGGTACAAGAAATTCATCATCTTTACTACCTTGTCTTGACCAATTTGGATCATAATCATCACCACCACCACTGTCGGATGATTCATAAATTTTTTTCGAATAACATTGCTGTCTAGACATTTGATTCATCGATGTTATTGTTGCTGTTGTTGTTGTTGTTGATGGACAAACAAATGAAGGCGGTGGTGGATAATGTTGTTGTTGAACAAACGAAGGTGGAATCTCTTTATTTGGTGTAACACATGCTGAACGTATTGATTGTGGTAATAATTCAATCAGATTCGTTTTTGTTGGCTGATAACGTAATAATAATACACAGGTTGACACCTAGATATGTGTGTATGTTTAAGTTATAAATCAATAATCAATAATAAATACACAAAGAGAGAAATGAAAGAAAACAACAAGAAATTATTTACATTAAATGAACAAAAACAACATTAAAAGAAAACTGCTTGGAAAATAATTGAAAATGGAATCTATTCAAGTGGAACACGCACACACACACACACACACACACACAAACAATAAGCAAATAATAGCCACAAAGTTTAATTGAAAATAATGTGGACTTCTTTTTGTGGAACAAAATGGGAAAAAAAAATTCCACATTAATTAGTGAATGGCATGAGTTTAATTAATAAAAACTTAACCGGCCGTGATCTAGCTCTTTCTATAGGTATCCAAAGAATTCAATTGATACACACACACACACACACATAAAGACAAATAGAGACAATATACATACCAATGTATAGGCCATTAATGTTCCAATTGACATCATTTCTACCAATACTTCCAATGACATGATTAATGCAATAAAAGCTGTGAATGAACCAAATATTAATGTTGATTTAACCGGTGTATTTGTAAATGGTGATATTTGTGCAAATTCTTGATATAATAAACCATCTTTAGCCATTGCATATACAACACGAGGCATTGGAAACTGGATATAATAAAATAACAAAAACAACAACAACAACAACAAAAATTAGACGTGAATGAATGGAAAAGATTCGAATGTAATAAATTTCGATTGTTTATCGATGATTTCGTTCGTTTATTTATTTTTACTTAGGTATTTATTTATTTTTTTTTTGCTTATTTCATCAAAAAAAAAAAAAAAAAACAATTAATTTACCATTGAACCAAACATTGAAACAAAAAGACCAGCCAAAGCACCAATGGCAGCAAAAAATTTACAACGATTTGCGCCAACATCGGCAAACATTTCAATTATCGGTGAATTTGTATCGATCTGCCAATATGGTATGACCAATGTTACTATTAAACCTATATAAATGTCAAAATCATCATCATCATGTAGTTAAAAATTCAAACAATAATGAAACAAAAATTTATATTTACCTGATGAAATATATGCAATTAATGCAATAATCATACTGGTAACAATGGCCGTCGGTATTGAACGTTGTGGATTTTCTGATTCTTCACCAGTGGTAGCAATTATATCGAAACCAATAAATGCATAAAAACAAGTTGCAGCACCATTCAATATACCTGACCAACCGTATGGTGCAAAACCACCAATAACACCACGTTGATGATTATGATGATGATCATGATTATTATCATTATTTTGATGATTTTGATGATGATGATGATGATGATGACTATTATTATTATCATTATCATTATTATTCAACTTGACTGTTGATAATTCTTGTCCATTTAATGTTGCTATCGTGGTTGTTGTGATAATAGTTTGTTGTTGTTGTTGTTGTCGCTGCTGCTGCTGTTGTTGTTGTTGTTGTTGTTATTGTTTCAGACCAATTATCAAAATCCAAATAAAATAATGATGAAGCAATAATGAAAAACCAAATACTAAAATTAATTGCATTTAAAATGTTTGTAAACATAAGGGATTTTTTCACTCCAGTTGCCAATATTAATGTCATTATAATGGTTATAATTGCTGCAAATATATCCGGTGTATGGCCAATGAATGTACCGAATTTGGATCTGATCCATAATGTTATATGACCATTATACATTGAATCAATACAGGCGCTAATTGCTGCAGCACCGGCTGCAGATCCAATTAGATATTCAAGAATCCTAGAAAATTTTTTTTTTTATTTTATTAATAATGATGATATTTCCGATTCTAGAATCGAGTGCATACACACACACACACACACACTTACATATTCCATCCAATGACAAAGGCAATGAATTCACCTACAGTCACATAACTATACATATAGGCTGAGCCTGAATGTTTATTGAACACCCAAATTGAAAAAGAAAAAATCACCCATTCATATTTCCGGTTGAATAAATCGGGTGTGTGTGTGTGTGTGATGGGCAGGTAAAGAGGAAAAGAAGAAGAAAAAAATTTTTTCCTGGTTAAAATTCCTGATTAAAAATGTTAATGAATTTATATATACCTGAAGTATTTGGCACTCGAACACCAAATTCGGCATAACAAACGCCTACACACACACACACACACACACACACACACACATTCCAGTAAATGGATAAATTGGACATTTCGAGAAATGAAAAATGAGAAAAAGAGAAAACAAAAAATTTCAGAATGCAAATATTACAGAAAACTTTTTTTTTCAGATTCATTGAGCAGAAAAGGAAATATTTAACCATCATCACACCCCTCCGGGAAAAACATAATCATCATCATCATATTTACCCGATAAAAGGCTTGCAATACCAGCAATTAAGAATGAAATGATCACAGCAGGTCCGGCTAAATTTTTGGCAACCATTCCGGCCACTTGGGGCAAAAACGAAAACAAAAACAAAAAACAAAACAAAAAAAATTAACACATTTGTTTCCAAAGGGAAAAAAATTGAAAATTTTAATCAAATATTTCAAATATAAACACCTATGTACATTCCGGTTCCTACACAGCTGCCAACGCCAAGCGACACTAAATCTCGTGTTTTGAGACATTTCTATGGATTGATTAAAAAAAAAAAAAAAAGATACCGAGAATTTTATGAGAAAAAAAAGAACAAGACGATAAACCAATTATTATAAGACGATAAACCAATTATTACGAGACACACTTACTTCAAGTTTTGTTGCTGTTTGTTGTTGATCAGTGGCTGTTGAATCCGGTTCTCGTGTACGCAATAATTTACTCATCATCATCATCCATTTTCCTGGATCAATTTTCGTTAATGTTCTATTGGTTAGATTTATAATCAATTCTCTCATCTTCTGTCTTCTGAATCAACTGAAAATTCAAGTGAAAAAATTAAATTCTGTCGATCGTGTGCAATAAAAAAACTTTTTTTCTTTTCGTTGTTATTTTTTTTTTGTCTTGAATTGCACTCACTAAACGACGTCAATTTCAACGATGAAATTCTGATTGAATAAAAAAAAATGGAAATGGAAATGGATGGATTATTATTGTTGTTGTTGTCGACAAATTCTCAACAAATAAATTCTTTATGGATCACATTTATAATTTGGATAATTTGTTCATTATCGTCGTCTTCGATTGTTGTTGTTGTTTGATGATAATTTTCATACACAATTTTATCGATTAAAATGGGGTGAAAAAAAACATTAAAAGTTTGCGAGAGAAAAAAAAACTTGAATAAAGTGGACAAAAAAAATGACCAATTCAAAACAACAATTTCTAATTCTGGATCGAGAATCAAAAAAAAAGATGAAAAAAAATTCTTTGCACACACACACACACACGAACACACAAACACTTGATATATATATAGATATTGGTTAATACGATGATGATGAAGATTCTATTCTTTTTTTATATTCTATGATTAAATTCACAAATGTGAATAGCAAAAAAAAAAAAATTCTTCAGGTTTATTGGCGAATTTTTCCACCCGAAAGATGATGATGATGATGACGAGCATTACACACACACAATAAAGAACAAACTGCAAACACCAATTGCATTATCGATTTTGTTCATCATTTGGATATTATTCCTATTCCTATTCCTATTTTCATCAAATTTATCCGTCAAAATGGTAAAATGCTTCTGCTTCTGCTATGGGCTGCTGTGGCTGCTTCTGCTGCTTTCTATTACAATTCTGAGATTCCATAGGGATATATGGAACGAACAACAACAAAAAAAAATTGGCATTTTGGAATCAAGTCCCTCTCTCTATGTGTGTGTGCGTGTGAATTTTTTTTTTTTTTTTTTGGAAGCCAAAAAATGACGCTTGCCCATTCGAGCATATTATTGAATTCAACAGAATTAAAAGGGAAAAAATAAGAGGAGGAGGATGGCTAGAATTCTTCCCTACAAGAATTTTTTCATTTTTCCATCTTTTTACATTTTTTTTTCTTTCTTTAATAATTATATGATGAAAGTGGTGTTGGTGTTGGTGGTGGTGGTAATTCTAGATTCTTGGATTTTTACAGATTCTTGATATTGATGATAACGATGATGATGACGAACATTTCACATTTTTTTTTATATTTCCTCTTTCCACTCCTTCTTTTCAACCTACATTATATCAACAACAGTCATAGAAGAATTTTTTTTTGGGCCAAGAATTTTATTCTTTGAATCTTGAAATGTTATCATCATCATCATGAATCGGAGTTGTTGTTGTTGGAACATACACAGAAAAAAGGTTGAAACGCGCGAACGCTATATTAAATGGAAAACAAGAATAAAAACAACGCTCATATACATTCTACGACGGATCAATTCTAGTTGGGATTTTCTTTTCATTGTTCCAGTATATATCCATAATATGTGTGTGTGTGTTTTGGTATACACAGAATCTTTTTGGATTTTTATGTATGATTTGTATGTGTGCGTGTTGGTTATATATAATAATTTCCTATGCTATTCCTCACTACTTCTGCTCATCATCGTCATTCTATTAACGCCCCCCACCACCACCACCACCTCTCAACCGCCTGTCGCCCACAGACAAAATAGGAAACAAAAAAAAAATCCTCTTTTTGTGTCTACTACATATCTATTCTGTCTGAATCTTTTTTTGTTGTTGTTGTCGTTGTTGTTATTGTTATTGTCATTATTATATTGTGTTTCCTGATTTCACATTCAATTCAACTCAATTCAATTCAATTTTTTGTTTTGTTGTTGTTGTTGTTCCTCAACTGTTTTTTTTTTGTTTTGGACCAAAAAAAACGAAAACGAAAACGAATCCAATCGAATCTCAAACATGTTGTTTTTGATGATGACGTCGACAATAAAAAACTACAACTGACTACGATTCACGAATACGAATACGAATGATAATGATGATGATGATGATGATGACAATAAACATTTTTTAAATGAGAAACAATTTAAATTTAGTGATCGATCATCACCATTATCATCATCATTGATTATAAGAATCAATACAAGTGTTCTGTTGCTGCTGTTGCTGTTATTGTTGTTCATCACCATTAACATCATTTTTTTCATGGTAATAAAAGAAAAACAGAATATTCTCGTATTTTTTTTTTATCCAATTCAATTTTCCAAACACAGAAACTCATACACACTTTCGCACACACACACACACACACACATTTGTTAAATGGATTTTTCATTTCTATTTAATTCAATTCAATTCAATTATAACTTTATTATTCCTATTTGAATTTCCAAATTCAATCCAATATAATTACAATTCAATTCATCAATTCACACACACTTGTATAAATGAAATTCCAAATTCATCTAATAGACAATTGAATACACATCACACACACACACACACACACACTGATTTGATTTTGTCATCAAGTGCAAGGGGTGTGTTTGTGTGTGTGTGTATGTTGCGTTCACTTGATTTTCTTTTTCTAGATAAAAGAATAAGAATCGAAGAAGAAAATGTCTTTGACACGAATAACAAATGGTGTGGAAAAAATATGGAAACAAATGCAACGTACAAAACCAAGCTGGACTGGTGAAAGATTAGATAGTACACAATTACAACGTTGTTTAACAACATTGGATATAACATTATTAGGCATTGGACATATGGTTGGTTCCGGTGCTTATGTATTAACATCATCTATTGCAAAAAATGTTGCCGGTCCAGCCATTGTATTGTCATATATATTGGCCGGTTTTGCTGCATTTCTTTGTGCATTATGTTATGCAGAATTTTCATCACGTTTTCCAAAATGTGGTTCAGCTTATTCATGTAAGTGATTATGATTTATGATTGGCATGTTGTATTTCATTAACATATATTCATATTCAATGTAAATTCTTTTTTTTCACATTCTTCACATTCGTCTTGATAACAACATAGACGCATACATTGCATTAGGAGAAATTTGGGCATTTATCGTTGGCTGGAATATGGTAATGACACATGTGAAACGAACGATTGTCATTGATGAAATCAAATTCTTTCATTTTTTTTTTGTTAATTGAAATTTTCTTTGTTGTTGTTGTTGTTGTTTTATATATCTTATAGATTCTTGAAAATATTATCGGAATTGCAGCCGTTAGCCGGGCATCATCAGCATATCTAGATTCAACAATAGGCGGTGAAATACGTAATTATACAAATTCATGGATTGCACCATTATTGGGTGAAACATTAACTGGACATATGGATATAATGTCTGGTTTGATTGCCATTGGATTCGCTGTGTTTTTAACATCTGGAATGAAAGTAACAACATATATTAATAATACATTTTCGATAATCAATATGATTGTCATCATCATTATTATTGTGGTTGGTGGTTATTATTCTGATTTTTCAAATTGGCAAAATGATCACGGTGGTTTTATGCCTTTTGGTTGGAAAGGTGTATTCGCTGGTAGTGCATCTTGTTTCTATGCATTCATTGGATTTGATTCAATTGCAACAAGCGGTGAAGAAGCACGTGATCCACAACGTTCGATTCCTATTGCTACATTTGTTGCCATGACTGTTGCATCTATTTCATATGTTGGTGTATCATCAGTGTTAACATTGATGTTTCCATATGATCAAATATCAGAAGAATCTGGATTACCTGATGCCCTTGGTAAATTCTCTTCTCCAGCTAAATTGGCCGTCATTATTGGAGCCTGTTGTGGTATGGCCACTGTATTGATTGGTACAATCTATTCATTGACAAGAATTGTTTATGCTATGGCCGATGATGGATTATTATTTCCATGGATGAGTTATGTGAATTCAAAATCACAGATACCATTAATGGCCATGTTTTTCTTTACTGGTTTTGGTGTTATAATGGCCATATTTATGGATATAACAACATTGGTTGAAATGATGTCAATTGGTACATTGATTGCTTATCTTGTTGTAAGTGCATCGGTTATTGTTGTTCGTTATCGACGGCCACCAAATATTGTACAATTGAATATTGATATTGAAGATGATTCTGCTGCTGCTGCTGCTGCTGCCGCTTTAGCTGAACAGCAGCAGCAACAACAACAACAGCAACAAAAAAAATCGGAAACGAAAAAAATTACCGAACATGAACGTTTACTTGATAATGATGACGACGAAGATGATGATGATGATGAGTGGTGGTGGTGGTGGCAATAATGTACGAAACCATAATCCATTACGGGATACATTCAAAGGTTTATTCAACAAACAATTAGTATTGACCAGTTTGAATAATTATTTTCATGATTCACTGATCTCGATCTGTGTTCTATCCATTGTCATATTGTCAACATTATTCTGTTTGACATGCAAATTATTCCAAAAGGTATGTGTGTGTGTGTGTGTGTCTGTGTTCATACTTTATAACTTTTTCACTAAAATTTTCACCATATATTGATTGATAAATTAATCCCTGTGGTATTAATATTTTTCTTTCTTTTCATTCAACCAGGATATTGATGAAAAATTTCTTTCATTCATATTAAGCTTGATTACAACATTATTAATTGTATTAATATCAATTATTAATATGCATAAACAAAATATGGAAAATCTACGTTATAAAGTACCATTTGTACCATTCATACCGATTTTGTCAATTTTTTTCAATGTTTCATTAATCGTTAATCTTAATTGGCTAACATGGATGCGTTTCATTATTTGGATGGCCATTGGTAATTATTATTTTTATTTTATATTCATTGAAACAATCTAATTAATTAACACAATTTCTATGAATGTTTTTCACAGGCCTTTCCGTTTATTTCTTTTATGGTATCAAATCCAGTAAAGCTGAATATAATGCCGAATTACGGGAAAAAATTAATGTTGACAATATTAAAAAATGGAATTCATTTGATTCTACTAGTCAAAATGAAGATATTCTTATGGCCAGAGATTAATAATAATATTATTTTTTTGTTTCGGTCAAAAACTAAACTATTTTTCCATTCCCATCATCATCATTATCATTATCATTTCATGAATTTCGACCTATAATTTCAAATGGTCCCCAAGAGTCGCGTCAAAAACTGAAACCAAATGAAAAAATTTTGTTTTGTCCACAATCAATTTCAAATGGCACAAATTATTATTTTATTTCATTTTTATTTGATTGTTTGAAAAAGAATGAATTAAACAAAAAAGAAAATTTTTCAGAATTTAAAAACAAAAGAATCAACAACAAAAGAATTTTAAAAAAGCGCGAATTTATACGTCACGGAATTTATGAACGGTCATTATGTTTTTTTTTTTTTTTTTTTGGTTTATAAACAAAACAAAATTCCACTCGCGGATAAAAAAAACGAAACTGTAGCAAATTCTGTGTGGCCACGATCATTATCATCCAAACGAGAAAAGATTTCGCGTTTACCCAAAACGAAGACGATTGATTTTAAATTGAATACATTTTTTTGGGTGAAAAAAATGGCTGGATCGTATTTGGAACAATTTGTTGAAAGTATTTTTTTGTTTTGTTTTTGTCAAGGTTTTTTATGTTTATGTTAATTGATTTGTTCATTATTTTGTTTTTCTTTTTATTCTTCAAAGGTATACAATCATTACCATGTGATTTGGCTAGAAATCTGAGATTAATCAATTTTCTCGATACTCGTGTTCATGGTATTGAATTTTTGTTTTTTGTTATTGATAACCAAATTGTAATTCTTGATTCTCATAATATTAGAATTTGTCAATTCTGCTGAAGATTTATCAAATAAATATGTTAAAGATGCAAATCTATTATCATCGAATGAACGTAATGAATATTTTAATCAAATAATGGAATATATGGATAAAGCACAGCATTTAACTGATGAGAAAAAAGAATTAGCACATCAAGTTTATAATATGGTTGATAAACATATACGACGATTGGATACAGAATTGGCCAAATTCGATATTGAATTAGATAGCCAAGGTGATGATGTAAAAGATAATGTACCATCAAATAGTACGACAATAACAAATAATCAAACAATGAATACAACACAGAATAAAAAGAAACGTACAAAATCATCGAATCCATCATCATCATCTGCAGTGGCTACAACAACAACAACAACAACATTGCCATCATCATCATCGTCATCATTATCATCTACATCCAATACAAAAGAATTGAAATCATCATCACAAAAACATTCTATTGATCATCATTTGGATTCAGGTGACAATAATATGGTACAAAAAAAACGACAAGCTATCGATATACAAACATCATTATCATTATCATCAACATTATCATCATCTGCAGTTATGAATGGTGGATTAACAACAAAAGGCAAAATGATTACATCCACTGAATTGATGGATATGGAAGTTGATCCAAGTAAAAATCTCCTTATAATAATTTGAATTGAACATTACTAATTTTAATCATTTTAAAATATTTATAGATGAACCATTATATTGTATTTGTCATCAGGTTTCATTTGGCGAAATGGTTGGATGTGATGATCCAGATTGTGTATGGTTTTTTTGTCTGTTTATATTGATTTTTTTTGTACTAAAAAAAATTTTGTTTTTTATTTTTTTTTACACAGCAAATCGAATGGTTTCATTTTGCATGCGTTGGTCTTACATCGAAACCAAAAGGCAAATGGTATTGTCCACAATGTACAATAAAACGAAAAAAATGATTTTAATGCTGAAAATTGAAAATGAAAAAAGAATTTATTCCAATATATAGTGATCAATCAAAATTCATAATCTTATCACTCAACGGAACATTTTTTTTTAAAGAAAATATCAAAATTATAGAATTATTGCTTGAATAATTTTTTTTTTTTTTTTTTGAAACAACAAAGTAAAACCAGAAAAAAGAATTATTAATTAAACAAAAAAAAAAGAAAGTTTATTGTTTGTACAAAAGTTTTTTTAAAATTTAAAAACAAAAAAAATGTGTGAAAATTTCCACACCATAACAACATTTCCTGTTGTACAATATCAACGATTTTTTTTCTTTGAGAAAAAAAACATGACAAACATGGATTGTGAAAGTCAGTCAGTTAAAGAATTTGTGAAAATGCGACAGAGGAGAGAGAGAGAGAGTTGTATTTGACCTCAATAAATTGGGTTACAATTTTTTTTCGTTTATTGGCCGTCATTATTATTATCGATGGACTGTAGGGATCTGTGATACGATCCGATCCAATCTGACTATTATCAAATTCGAATGTTTCGTTTCGTTCATGTGTGTGTTTGCGTTTATCATCATCTTGATGGATCGGCGGGATGTGTCATAAGGGATTTGGATGGATTTTTGTTGTTGTTGTTGTTTCTCCTTCCTTTTCTCTTCCGTTCTTTCATTATTTTGCCTAAAGCTAAAAAAAAAAATTTTTTTAATTGTATTCGATTTGGCTCGAGGACCGATCCATTTTCTCTGCGTGTGTGTGTTCCGTTTTTTTTTATTCACCATCATTATATCATCATCATCATCACGAAAAAACGAAAATCAAAAACGAAAAAAAATGTTTTTCGAATCAAAGAAGAAAAAAAAACAAGAGCAAATATATGGATTTCGTTCGTTCGGGGGAATTAGCAAAAGGGGAAGCAAACAAACAAAAAAAAATTCGAGGAAGTGACTCTCGAACATAAAGTGAATGAAAAAAAATCGTTTTTTTTTCTTTGTTTTGTAAAGTTCGTTTGATCATCTCTCTCAATCAATCGATGTGTGTCTGTGTGAAAAAAAAGAGAAACTTAACCTTTTTTTTTCTTTTTACATTTTGATTATTTTATCGATGTAATAGGATCATTATCATCATTATCGATCAACAACAACAACAACAACAACAACGACGACGACGACGACAACAACAACAACAACGACGACGACGACGACAACAACAACAACAACGACGACGACGACGACAACAACAACAACAACAACAATACATCATCAATGAAACATGGAAATTATTATCATTCGAATAACCGACAAAAGAAAAAGAGAAAATCATAGAGAAAAAGAGCCACAATGATGATGACTTCCGAAACTTAATGACGCGCCAAAAAAAAAAAAATAAAAAATAAAAATTTCTCTTGATCACACACCAGAGGCTCAAGAGATCCAAAAAATGAAAATGAAAATCTTTTTTTTTCTACTTCATTCGTATTGGATTTTTGTCAGAGTAAAATTGTAATCGCCCAGAAGACAGATTTTGGTATGTAAATTTTTTTTTTTTTTTTACAATTTTCAATCGTTTGTTTGTTTGGATAAAGTTGTTGTTAAAATAAAAAAAAAAAAAAAATTCACGCGCGCGCGTGTTTATTCATTCATGTTTTAAAGATCTGTCTGATATTCATTTTCACTGTTCTCTTCATTATCCTCATTTCATTCAGATCAAATCATCATCATCATCATTTTTGTTTTATCCAGATATTCGTTTGTTGTCTGAATCCACCATACACACACACACATATACTGAATCATTTGAGTCTGTGTTCGGACACCACATACACATATACTATTTTCTTTCTTTCTTTCTTCTGCTGTTGCTGCTGCATGAAAAACTATTGTCTGTGTTTGGTGTGTCTGTGTCTGTGTCTGTGTTTGTGTCCGAGAAAACAAAAAACACACGAAGAATTTTTTTTTTCTTTTTGTCTAAATTCTATTGTTGTTGTTGTCTCTTTTTTTTTGTATTGTACACACACATACATACACACACATTTTTTGATATAATGCGGCATTGTTTGTGTTGATTACAATATATATTCTGCTATACACATAGACCCATAGAATAATAATAAAAAAAAGAGGTAAAAAGAAACGCCCAAAAGAATCAAGAAGAACTGAATTTGCTCCTGGATTTTTTTTTTCGTTTGTTTGTTCGTATATTTTATTCCGGTTTTTTTTATGTCAATGTGTCTGTGTGTGTGTGATATAAGCAAAATAATAATAATAAAAAAAACACGTACAAACCATCATCATCATTATCATCATCATTTGATCAGATTTATCATCAAAATATCCACCTGTAAAACTTATTGATTCAAATAAACAAAACAAAACAAAAAAAAGTAAATAGACCGAAACATTGCAAATTATCGATTGTTTTCGTCGTCGTCGTCGTCATCGTCGAATGAGAAGAAAATTTTATGATTCAAACACCTGAAAGAGATAATTAGATAGGATTTTTTGTTGTTGTTGTTGTTGTTGTTGATAATCACTGCCTTGTAGTGCACATATCATCGTCATCATCATCGAATCGAATTTTTTTCAATAACGAAGAAAAAAAGAAGAAAAAGAAGAAGTGAACAGATAAAAAAAATGACAAGAATTTCTGGTCATAAATCATTGGTATATAAAGAATGTCAGCCACAATTTTCAATATTTGATTGGGAATTGAATTCCAGTCTAAAATGGATGGAAGAAAATTGGCATTATTCTGTTTATGTATCGATCGCTTATATGTTGGTTGTTTATTCTATACAACAATTTATGCGTCAACGTGAACCATTCAAATTACGTAATTGTTTGGCATTTTGGAATCTATTGTTAACAATATTCAGTATGGCCGGTAGTTATTATATGTTACCAGAAATGTATGATACATTCTACATGAAAGGTATTAATCATTCTGTTTGTATATCATCAACAAATTCTATTGCCCAATATTGGATGTGGCTATTTGCATTATCGAAAATATTTGAACTT
The DNA here is from genome assembly GCF_024713945.1 of Dermatophagoides farinae. Taxonomy (NCBI): domain Eukaryota; kingdom Metazoa; phylum Arthropoda; class Arachnida; order Sarcoptiformes; family Pyroglyphidae; genus Dermatophagoides; species Dermatophagoides farinae. The sequence continues at coordinate 1,168,987 of NC_134685.1, read as the reverse complement.
GGTGATACTGTTTTTATTGTGTTACGTAAACAAAAATTAATTCTTTTACATTGGTTTCATCATGTATTGGCATTGATTTTTACATGGTATAGTTTTGGCCAAAATATATCATTAGGACGTTGGTTTGTCACCATGAATATGGTCGTACATTCATTAATGTATGCATATTATGCATTTCGTTCGATGCAAATTTATATACCAAGACAGATAGCAATGACCGTAACATCATTACAGATTATACAGATGATATTCGGTTTCTATGTTAGTGGTTATGCATTTTTTTCAAAATTATCTGGAAATTATTGTGAAATACCGGCAAAAACGGCTACATTTGGTTTCATCGTTTATTCAACATTTTTCTTTATGTTTGCCAAACTTTTTATTAATAATTATTTGAATAAAATTTCAACAAATCATCATCATCATCATCATGATAAATCGCAAACAAAATGGACTTCCAATTCAAATATTCATCATGATCATGATGATCATCAACATTCGAATGGTAAAACAACAACAAAAACAGCCACTACTACTAATACCATCACCACCACCACCCACCAATACCACCACTACCAACGAACCAAAGAAAGAAATTTAAAAAATCGAATGAATCAAATTAAAAAATGGAGAAAAAAAAATTTTTTTAAAAATCAAATTTTTGTTTGTAAATAATAAAAAAAAAATTTCAAATGAAAAGCAAAAAAAAAAATTGATAATAAACCAATTTATTATTATATCAGTCATCATCAGCGCGTTGTTATATATCAATAGCGCGTTTAACACAACAACAACAACAACAACAAAAATACTCAAACATTCCACACCAAAAAAAATTACAAAATTTTTAAAAATAAAAAACAAAATTTTCGCTCTATTTTTAATGTTCTCTCTTTTTTTCTTCATTCAATAAATATTCTGTATACTCAACTCTAAAGCAGAACAAGGCATTGCTAATTCAAAATTACCAACCACTTCTGGATGTACGACACCTATGATGCCAATTATTTGTTCATTGATCAATACTTCTGCACATCGATTATTCAAAAATCGTGGATCATTTTTTGCACGTAAATAATAATAATATCCAACAGTAGTATTGGTGGATTCATTGGTTTTCATTGGTATCTCTAATACCTGCATTATACGATCCAATAATCCGTGAATAATTTCGAAACCAGAATTTTTATGATAATAAATAGCCGAAAGATAACGTTCATTACGTGCTCGAACATCTGCATTAACAATGGATGGGGAAGGGAAAAAAAGAATTAGAATTTCTGATGATAAAAACGATGATGATAGATTTGAAAATTCAATACCATAATTATCATCTTTGACAACAACATCAGATATTTCAAACAATTTCAATGGTAAAGGCATATTTTTATTCGATGCTATTGTTTTCAATATACCAGGTAATAAAGATGTACGAGCAACTTGAAAATCCAATGTTTTTGGATTCGATATTTTTACCGCTTTTGTCAATGAATCTTTATCACGCATTCGATCAGCTATATCATCACGTGAGCACTAAGTGAATAAAAAATTTTTTTTTTTTAAAGACAAAAACCATTTCCAAAACAAAAAAAAGAAAAAACATACCAGACTAAAAGTAAAAATTTCTGTAAAACCACAACGAGCAATTTCATTACGAAGTTGATCGGTTATTTTATTCAATAAAAATTGTTGTCCAATTGTGAATGAATCAGGTAACGATAATTGCATACGATTATAGCCATAACCAATACCAATGTCTTCCAATATATCACATGGATGTAAAATATCTTGCCGTACAGGTGGTATACAAACATCAATTTCATTATTATCATCTATTTGGCTAGATTCTAGATACATTCGTTTTAAAATTCGATTTATATTATTCCTATCGATACTATATGTCGAGAAATATGCAAAAAAAATAACAGAATTAGTAGTGTTGTTGTTGTTGTATTTAAAATCAACAAAAAAAACATACCCAATTCCAAGATTATTCTCAATATATTTCATTGAAATTTTTTCATTTCGATATTTAAGTAATGGATAAATTTGTTTACTACCATCAAATTGTGTTACTTGTACTGGATCAATGGTAAACGGTGTTGAACAATATTCAGAAAACATACAAACCATTGTATCAAGTACAATAGTAGCACGATGAATATCGGTAGCCGTACATTCGATGAAAATATTTGTCGTATTCATTGTAATCTTACTATGTTCACCATTTATGATAGGAGGCAGTGAAAGAACAACATTATTTGAATCATATATGACCGGATAAACAGGACTATCTTTGATAATTGGAACATATGGTTTGATATGTTCATCATTTGTAAGATAATATTCCAATAATTCTTTTGAATTAAATTTTCGTGTTTGTTTTAACGGTATGAATTCAATCGATTCTGGTTCACGTGCATCATAATAAAATGGCCACTGAATCGTGTCCAAATCATGTGTACCAATAGCAACTAATGTTCGTTTTCGGCATATATTCTGATGAAGTTTATCTTGTAAATCAATAAAACTGTTGTATGAAAGTTTAGTGAAATTTACACCACGTAATACAGCGCCGACAACAAATGGTCGAATTTTTTGTGTCTGAAAAAATGCAGAAATAGATAGATTAAAATATTAAAACAGAATAAAAAAAACATTAATTTCTTACATTGGGCAAAACAATCAATTCATTCTGATGATTTGATGATGGTTCAGAAAGTTTATATTTGGGTATCGTAGATCTAGATTCCAAAAATGGATAAAACATCATCATTATCATCAAGTATAATAATGAATTTATTATTCATCATACCGTTCAAGGAAAATATTCAAAGCACGAGCCAATCCTTCTAAACAAAGTAAATCATAACGATTTGCTGGTATTTCAATACGATAAATAATTTCCTCTTCTTGATCCATAATAGTAGTTTGATTGATACCCAATTCTTTTGCTTTAAATTGTTTTTCCGTTGTTACTTCATCCAATTCGATACCGAATTCAAAACAAAGATCATTGAATTCTTCTTCAGCTAAATAATAAAACAGATTCAATTCGATCATCAACAATTATCATCATCAATATATACTCACTGTATATACGACCTAAACGTTTGAATAATTCATCACGATTAACAGCGATTGTTGGCATGTTGAATTATTTTTTTTTTTAATTTTAATTCTCTGAATTTATAACCAAAAAAAAAAATAAAAGAATACCCGAAACAATGCCACGAGCTGATGATTTCATACACGTGTAATCATTGAGTCCCATTCACAAACAATATGCACGATTCTTTTTTTTTCTCGTCAATGTCCTTTGGGTATATACCGAAAATATATAAAGTCAGCTGAACTGAATTCGAACTTTTTCAAAATCACATTGTTTGTTTGTTTGTTCATAAAAAATTAAATCGAAATTTTTTTTTTTTTTTTTGATTTAAATTCAGAAGAAAAATCATTTGAATTTATTCGTTTACAAATATTTATATTCTATCTTATTGTTCATCAAAATTAATTTTTATCGAAACGAAGTGAAAAAAAAAAAATGAGTGTAACCAATCAAAACGTTAAATCGGATATGGCCATTTGTCAGAAATATGATCGTTTCATTGCAAATGCTATCATGAATACCGGTATGTATGAATCAATTTATTAATCAAAATTTTAAATTAATCCAACACCATCAACAGGTATTGGTATTGCAGCCGGTTCATTAGCATCGTTAATTCTATTCAAACGACGTGTATGGCCAATCCATTATGGTATCGGTATTGCATTCGGTTATTCATTGAAAGATTTTGAAATTTGTCTCAATCAAAGAAAATGAAAAATCGGCCATTCAACAACATAAACACACACACACACACGCAAACACAAAACCAGAAAAAAATGTTGAAAATTTTTATTGCAAAAAAAAAATATTTCACAAAATACAAAAAAAAAGAGAGAATCGTACAGGTGAGAGAATTATTAGCGTATATAAAAAAAACTGATGAAGAAGAAAATTGAATTATTTGTTAAATAATAATAATGAAAAGCACAAAAAGTGTGAAAAAAATGATTAAAAAAATCTACACAAACAAAAAAAAATGTCTTATTCATTGTATTGTAATTAATTAATTAATTAATCAATCAATCGAAAAAAAATTTAGTAAAAAAAAAGAGTTCAAATCATATATTTCCACATCGTTTGGTTTCGTTTGATTGTCGAGACCGTTTTTTTTTTTTGTTTCACTTGAGTTGCCACGTGTTTTTATTTTCAGTTGTTTTTTTTTTTTGCAAAAAAGCGTAGGATTCGTAATGCGTTTGTTTTTCAAATTGTTTATATAATAATAAATACTGACAAATTTTTTTTCCTTGAGTTGATATCATTCAAATGCACGATGAAAGCTTTGAATTCTTTGGTTTTAGTCAAAGTTTATATTCCCAAATACAACAATGTGCATGTTGACTTGAATAGGTTGTCTCATTCAATGATACACGTTTATATCCATTTCCTCCGGTCATTAATAATGCTGTTTTATTATTCGATGATGATGATGATGATCCGGTTGTAGTTTCATAATGTCTTGCTGATTGTTGATTATTAGCAGCTGATACTAATGGATGATTATTATATTTATTACCACCACCGCCACCACCACCACTTGATGATGATGATCCCGGTTGTTGATCTATTGTTGTTGATGTTGTTTGTAATTTCTGTCCTTTAAATGGTGCTATATCATAAAGGCTACTACTTGCACCAATACCCGATGATGAGGAAACATTTTCTTTTTCAATTAAACTTTTATCATTACCACCAATGGATGAATCATAAATACTATTTTGACTTTTAGCTGGACTTAATTGATTATTCGTTGCTGATGATATTGGATAATTGCCAGCACTGCTTATCTCTCGTTGACTACCAGCTGATGTCATACCACCGCCAACACCACCACCACTACTATTGCCCAAATGTTCATTACCTAATGTTCGACGTTTATTTAGATTCATTAAATTAGCTGTTGATGTTGGTTTCTTTCGTAATATCAATCCATCTTGATAGATAGCACTTTCCGATGTAGAATCATCTGAAAGATTGATATTGGCTAGATCCCAGGTCATTTTCGATACGGCCATATGATGGCCACTATTTGTTACATTTCCTAAATCATGATGATGATGTCTATGATGATGTGGATCATGACCAACACGAACATAATTTTCAACATTCATTAGATCTGAATAAAGACCATATATTGATTCAACATCTTCATTTTTCATCATCATCATCATTTCTTCTTTTTCAATTTCTTCCATTGATTTTGTTTTATCCATTGTTGAATTATTTGGATGTACAGGAATTTCACTTTGAGTATTTGTTAGATTGAGCAATATTGTAACTGGTCCAGTATGACGATGTAAAGCGACATTCAAACAGCCAGATATCAAAGGTACACCTTGTAGACGAGGTAAATTCAATGTTACAATCACACCAACATTTGTTCCGATCCACAATAGACCACGTGTGGCCAACATGGCTGTGACAAAAATTCCATTTGGATCAACCATTTCATTTAGTATTCGTTTAACATTCGATGCAACATTAACATCTTGTAGATGTTTAAATGTTTCCGTATGATATAATTTAATAATCGATGAATTCACCAGACTAACCCAAAGACCAATACCACAATGTGCAAGAAGATTAGGTTTCAGATCTTCATCGGGAAAATGTTGAACTTTGGCTGTAGAAGGATCACCTGGTGATAATTGATCACTACCTGGACTATTTTTATTATTATGCAAATAATAACTACGATCCAATTGGGCATTATTGATGATCCAGATTTTTTCACCACAACATGCAAACATTTCTTTATTGACCGGTAGTAAACATGTGACTGGGTGAGCAGTTGATAATGATATGATTATTGGTTCTTCATAATGAGTAGCATTGAACAAGGCAACAACACCAGTGATTAGCCCAACATAAACAAAATTAATAAAATATCTTATACAGGTTACTTCAGCCGATACATCTAATGCAGCAAATTGTTGCCATTCTCCAGGTGAACTAGCATCAATTACAATGATACGTCCTTGTCTTAAACCAATCCAAACAGCATATGAACCAACCGATTCAATACAGGTAACATGTGAATCACATAATTCATATGAATGTATTAAACTAATATCGGTACCATTCGTTGCTAATGCACCTAATTGTGAACCATTTTCATTAACATTACATATCCATAGAACACCAGAATTATTTTCCAATACAAGATCATCACGACGATGGATACGATAATGTAATGCACATGTAAGCATACTATGTTCAGTTGTTGCAAATATTGGTAATGATTTAACGAACAATGGTACACGATGCATAATGATTGAATTCGATAGATTTGTTCTGGTTGTTGATATTGTTTCATTAACAATATCCCATGCTGGATTATTAGATCGATCTAATGCTAATTTTGCAAGCCGTACATCGGTTAGCCAATCTTTTTTCGTTTCTGGATCATTCATCTGTATACAGATAATATCTTTATAATTTTTCGAACGTATTCGTATCTGTAAACATGATCGATCAATCAATGTAATTTGTGCATCTTTTTTACGTATTTCTTCACGAATTTCTGTACCAATCTGTTCGACTAGTTCCACGGATATACCTTGATATTGATAACGAAGTGATGATAATAGATTCGATACACGACTAATGACTTCAAGATCATGTATTAAACTATTTAAATCACAATACATTCTTTCAACCGTACAATGTTTTGGTGATGAATTTGCCGTTGCTGGATCTGTTACAGAATAAACAAAATTAGAAAAAAATGGACCAGAAGATAAAAGGAGAAAAAAAAATTCAAACCTTTACTTTTGAGCATTGAATTTGCAATCAAATTGTTTGTTGCCGGTGTAACATCATCCATAACATCAACATCTTGTAATGAAACAGCATATTTAAGACGATTTGCTGGAACACTTACACAAACAAGCATATCATTCAATAGATATAATTTACGACATTTAGTTTTCATCACCAAACCAGAACTTGTATCCAATTCTAATTGATAAATATCATCTTGACGTAATAGAAAACGATTTGATGAATTTGTTGTTGAACTACTTAGATAATCTTTTAATAATTGTTTAACAGCAAAATGTCGTTCAGCATCACGTTTACGTTCATTGAGGCGATCAGCCAATGATTCTAATTGTGTTAATGCCAATTGTAATGACATACGATCATGATGATCAGATGGTGTATGTTTAAGTAGATCACTTAATAATAATATAAATTGTGGAAATCTTTGTACTGGTTTTACCATTAAACCAAAAAAACTAAGACGATCAGGACTAGAAAGTGATTTTTCTTGTAAAAATTGTGCAAATGATGATTTTGATTTAGCCGCTTTACGTGCTGTTTCCATTGCATTGGTAAAATTATTAATAAAATCTGAATAAATATCTAATACCATTGATTTAGAGAATGATGCAATAAATACATCACCAATCTGTTCTTTTTCATCCCATTCACGAACACATTGACTTAAGGCTATACCAAATATTGTATGACATTGTAGAATCTGTTCCAAACGATGAAATATTATGTTTATCTTATTCTGACTCAATATCGATGGGCTAGATTCTTCTAATGGTTTTTTATATAGATTTATAATACGTTGTAATGAATTTATGTAGGAATTTTCAGAATCCACTATTGATCCAATTATATAACGACGTTTTAGCTGTTCTTTACTCAATTCACCAGGTATTTCTGGCAATTGTATTGGTGGTCGTTGTTTTTTCGATAATTTAATATCAATATATGGATTCTCATCTTCAGACATTGATGGTGAATTTTTTTTCCTGGTCGAAAACCAACGTGTAAAACTTGATGATGCTAATGAACGTTTACTACCACCTTTTTTCTTATAACTTTGTAAACTTAATGTATCAGCATATTGTGCACGTAATGATGATAATGTTAGAAAATCAATTTCTTCATATATATTATCATCATTATGATGTGAATGATGATGATTTTGATGATGTGTATTTGGTATTGAATTTGAATGATGATGATGATGAAGTTGTTGTTGTTGTTGTTGTTGCTGTAATTGTTTGTTATTACGATTATCTTCATAAACCATATAGAATGGTTCTTTATATGAAAGTTGTGGTGGTGGTTGTTGATGAGAATGTAAAGGCGTTTGTTGTTGTTGTTGATGATGAATAAATTGATGTGTCGATGCACTATGAGGATGATGATGTTGTAATTGATTTGTACCGGCTGCAGAAATCATTGTTTTACCATAATGATCAAAATCATCTTTTAGATTACCACCGAATTGTTGCTGCTGCTGTTGTTGTTGAGCTAATCGACGTAATGATGATGATGTTGATTGATCGATAAATTGATTACAGCCACCACCACCAGTACCGACAACAATGCCTGTATTACTTGATGTTGAACCTGAATATTCACCATTCGTATCATTCATTAACATTTTTTCAAAATCAAGATTAATATTTTTAACAATTTTCTCTTCACGAGCTTGAAATTTTGATAATTCATTTGTAATTGAATCGTAGCTAAACATAATAGGTTCAGATTTACGTCGCAATTGTGATAAACCTAATGTTGATGATGATAATGTATGATGATGTTGATAAAGTTGTTGTTTTTGACGAAAATTATTATTATCACCAAAACGATAATCTAAATGTTGTGGAATACGTTGATTCTGTTGATTTGATTTTGATTTCTTTTTCCGTAATAATGGACTAACTCCATTTGTAAATATTGATAATGATCGTTGATAAATACTTTGTTTTAATGTTAATGATTTTTTATTATTATTCGATGAATATGGTGGTTGAAATGCACGTGGTAAACTTTCTGTACCATTACGTATATCAACAACATCTAATGATAATAATGGATTAGCAAATGAACTAATTGTATTTGTATATGGATTCTTATGAAAACGTTGTGGCTGTTGTTGATGTAATCCTGTTGTTAATACCATATGGTGATGATGATGATGATGATGAATGATTCTGATAATAATTATATAAATGATGATATGGAATATTCTGTTGATGATTAATCAATGATGATGATAATGATTGTATTGGCGGTGATGACGAAGATTCTATCACTGTTGTTGTTGTTGTTGTTATTGATGATGATGATAAAGCCGACGTTGTTATCGATGTTGAAGTTGTTGCCACCACTATTATTCGTTCATCATCATCATCATCATGATCACCACCACCACCAGCATTTGTTGTACTTTGAACATTTGATGGTGGTGGATAGGCCAAAGATGAATGCCGTTGTTGTTGTTGTTGAGTAAAAGTTGAAAGTGGTGTTCGTAGTAGTAGGAGTTATACTTGAAACTTGTTGCTGTTGTTCAGCTAATGAAGAAGAAGACGTTGTGGATGATGATGATAGTGGCGGCTGTGTTCGTAGCTGTGATTTGTTTGCTGCCAGATTGTCAACAACATTATTTGAATTTGAATTATGATTCGTAAATGGTAAATTGTTACTGTTGTTGATTATGGACACGATATTTGAATTCAAATTATTTGTCGTAGCCGTTGTCGTGGTGGTAGTAGAAAAATTATTATAATTGTCATTACCCGTTGTTGATCGTGCTGCTGTTATAATTGTATTGGTCAAATCATTCGGGCTACCACTATTTGTAATTGTTGTTGTTGTTGTTGTTGTTGTCATAAAATTTTCATGTACAATAATATTTGATGATGATGATGATAATGGTTGACCATAAGAATAATTGTTGTTACGATTATTAATCAATTGTGGATTCCTATTAAATTGTGATTGTTTTGTATTATTATTCGATTCTTTCTTAATCAATTCTCCATAATAATATGGTGCTTTATTATTATTCGACGATACCGTTGTTGTTGTTGTCGCCGTCGTTGTTGTTGTTGTTGTTGTTAATGATGATGATGATGATAATGTTGTGCTTGATGACATATTCCAAAATATATTTTTTTTTTTTTTTGGTGGAAAGCTGCTAAATTTTGTTTTGAATTGGTCAAAAGTAAATAATTTGGCTAACTATTTGCCATCCTAATCATCATCATCATCATCATTGTTCATATCTTCTGTCTGCCATGAATGAATGAATGAAAAAAAAAATAATTATTTTCAACTTATTATTTTTGACAGTGGAAAAATTGAAATTGTCGTCATTTATACCATTTGGATTGTCTGAATTTGAAGATATCTTTGTTTATCTTCAAGTGTGTGTGTGTGTGTGTCCAATAAATCATCCGAGCATAAAGATTGTATGTGTGTGTGTGTGTATGTGGACAAATGTTATGAAAAGTAGAAAAAATCAACCAACGAAGACGGATTTATATGATGATTAATCTAAATGAAAATGATGATGATGATGATCAACTATGATGATGGTTTATGTCCCACAAAAGTTATGAGTGATGAGCAAAAAGAAAAAAAGAAATAAATAAATGAAACTTTTTGCAAAATGATCGATACAAGCGGATATTTTTAATTTTTTTTTTGCTTATCATTCGAAATTCGAATTTGATGAACACACACACACAAATGTTCGTAGGTTGAGATTGTCGAATATTTTCAAAAAAAAAAAATGATGATGAAAATGTCGTGGGCAGATCATTTACATGATTATTAAGATGATAAATATGGTGATGATGATGATTTTTGATGCTTCATCATCATTACATCATATCAAGATGGATTTATAAATAAAATGGATCGATGTTTATCTTCATCTTCATCATCATTATGATGATGATGGATAGTATTTATTGTTGTTGTTGTTGTTGTCGTTTGAGCAAATTTTATCACCATCATCATCATCATTCATTCATTCATCAAGATTGACCAAAATGTCATTGAAACATTGTAAACAAACATCATCATCATTGAATGATTAAAAAAAAAACTGAAATCGGATACAGAGAAAAATACAAAAAAAAAGGATCACAAAATAGAATGGATTGTCGTTTGTTTGTTTGTTGATAATAAAAATGAATGAATAAAGAAAAAAAAATTTTCACTTTCATTCAAGGATTTTTATTTAAAAAAAAAATTTTTTTATTAGATAAATGAAAAAAATTTCGTGGCCAAAAAAAAAGAGAATGAACGAGAAGAATTCGATACCATCGATATTTTCATTCATTCATTCATTCGAATCTGTCTATCTAATAATGATAATGTGTATATGATGATGATGATGGACGGCACGGCGATCCATCCAATGGCATCATCCACAAACTATATCGGTATTAACTATACAATGAAATAGATGAAAAGACCACCACCACCACCACCACACCACCATTATCACGACAACCATCACCATCGTTGTGTGCGTTCAATGCATCCAACAACAACAACAACGAAGAAAAAAAAATATCCAGCTTCATTCTGTGTATATATTCATTCATTCATTCATTCATTACAATTCATTCCAATTGAATTCAATTCACATACAATGAGGATGATGATGATGTTGATGATGTTGATGAAAGCCTCGCCCAATTTATATATATACAACAAGAAAAAAGCTACATTCAAGATTCAAAAATTGAATGAATGAAATGAAATGAAAATGAATACTATGTATGTATACTGGAAAAGCGCCATTCCAAAATTGTTGTATAACATATGAGGCCCTCTCTCTCTCCAAAAAAAAAAATAAAAATAAAGGTTGGTCGTTGCCCTAGACATCTTTTTTTTTCTCATCGTTTTCATCATTATTATTATTAGATAGATATTGGATTCGATTGGACAAGTTCATAACATTGTGTTATGAGATTTTTTTTTCATTTTTTTTTTTTTTTTATTCAAAGAGAGGTATGGTCTGAGCGGGGTATGTGTGTGTGTGTGTGTAGGTATTTTTTGTTTGTTTGTTTGTTTGTTCGTGTTTGTTAATAAAAATATATTTAGACCGGTTTATATGAAATTTTTTATGTATGTATTTACGGCACATACCAATATTTAGGAATGGAATGTTTGTATCGTTTCAGGCTATCGATATTTGCTATAGATGGATGGACGAATTCACGTATCTGTCTGTTATCATTCAGCCATCATCATCATGATGATAATGATAGGTAGTAGTAGTAGATGTAGTGATTTTTTTTTGTTGGTCATGGTAATGTGATTATCGTCAACAATAAAATTGATATTTTGTCATTTTATCCGATCCAGGTTGTCATTTTTGTGTTATTTTTTTTCTTTGGTTCAATTCATTCATGAATTGTTTCCATGGATATCTATTCTGTCTGTGTGTATTTTGTCTGTTAATTAATGAATGGCTTTTTTGAAGAATCAAAACACACACACACACACACACACACACACACACACACACACACACACAGGATGCACAATAACGCGGCAATAAAATTCGAAAAAAAAGAATAAATTACACTTGTTCAGTCGAAATAGGCGTTAGGTGTTGTGTATAGAATGTCTTTATTTTAGTGTTTGGCTTATAACAATTTCATTAATAATTAAAATTGATGATGATGATTTCGGATTTCTTTTTTTTTCTTATCATTTCAATACATTATTTTTTTTTGTAGGTTTGTGGATTAGATTTTTCTTAATTTTCTACATATACAAAATTTCGATAATTTAATATGGGAATTTTTACGAAAATTTTTTTCATTTTCTCATCATTATACGTACTTTATGAACGGAGTTTTGTTTTCCAGATTTTTCTCGAACTACGCGTCAAAGTGTGTGTGTGTGTGTGTATGTGTAATATATTTCATTCGATTGATGTGTGTGTTCTGCTCATGAGCGCTCAATTCTTTTTTTGGAACAATTTTTTTTTTCGTTATTGTTTTTTTTTTGTGTATATGTGTAGCTTTTGCCAATAAAAATCATCGTCATTTACAATCACCGACGTTGTTGTGGACAATAGTATAAATCTTTTATTTTACAACGAGCAGAAATTGGTAATTATTTTTTCAAGATCATTAAATCATCATTGAAAAATTTTGCCGGAAAGAAACTTTGACGAATAAGCAAAATATAAATTTCCATATCGTTTGTCTTTGTAATTTCCATTGTTTTCCGGATTAAATTTGATTATTTTTTTTGAAATTTATAAATTAAGAAATGGCCCTTTTTCGTTTTGGCAATATGGATGATATGTTTGGGTAAGTTTTTTTTTTTGATTTTTATTTTTCATCTAAATTTTTAATTTTGAATTCATTCACATGGATATAAATAGGAACATTGATAACATGATGAATCAGATGATGGGTGGAATGTTTGATCCATTTGCAATGACACCATTTGGTCGTCCTGGTCAGAATATGATGTCACCATTCAATCATATGAATCAATTCCAGAATATGTTCTCACAGGCATCACAGATGCAAGCTAATCCTGGTACATCATTTGTTTCTTCATCATTCATTTCATATTCAAGTAATGGTAATCAACCACCGCAAGTGTATGAAGAAACAAAAATGAATCATGTTGGTCCTAGTGGTGTTCGCGAAGAACGTCATACAGTACGTGATTCACGTACCGGTTTACAGAAAATGAAAGTAGGTCGACATATCCAAGATCGTGGCCATGTGATGGAACGAAGTCGAAATAATTATACTGGCGATGAAGAAGAGAACAATGAATTCATCAACATCGAGGAAGAGGAAGCACCACAATTTCAACAGGAATGGTCATCACGTATGTCACGAGCCTATCCAAATGGACAACAGCAACAATATTTGCAACAGGCACCACAACGTACACGTTTGGCCATCACTGCTGGACCAAGTAATGATAATCATTATCAATATCAATCAACACAATCACCTGGTCCAATTATAACACATCCACCTAGTACATCACCACCACCGTCAGCCAATTTACCGACCAGTAATAATAGTAATTCGTATCAATATTATCATCATGATTCACCATCATCATCTAGTAAATCAAGTAAAGTGAAAAAAGCTAAAGAAATGAAAAATAGAAAATATAAAAAGCCGACCAATAATAATGGCAAGAAAAATGAGTGAAAAATCCATTGTGAAGAATTGTGAAATCTTAAATTTCTTTCTTTCAATCTTCTTTTTCTTCTTCAAAAACCAACATCACCAAAAATATCATCATTATCAATAATTATAATAATAATAATCAATTCCCGATGAGAAAAAAATTGATCAATGATTGTTCATATATGAACAATTTTTCATCACTCATACATTTGGCGCTGTAGTAATAATTTGGAATTTATTTTTTAGTTTGATTAATCAAAAACACATTTGGAATCAAATTTCCATAATTGTTTTTTCATTATTATCATCATCATATACCTTAATTATTATTAATAAATAAATTATCGATTAATTGATTGAAATGTTTTTTTTATCATTTTAAAATTCTTTATTTTTTTCTCACATCATCATCATCATCATCAGTAGGTAGGTAGGTAGGTGTAAGGAGAAGTTGTCACAATCAAGTATTTGAGAGAAGCAAAAAATGGTGTTTGGAGGAGTATCATGAATTATGAATACTTTTGTGTGTGTGTGTGTGTTTTGGGATAGAAGAAAAAGGAATCAGAAAGAAAAAAAATTCGTATAATAATACTGAATCATTAACAAAAAAAAAAAAAAAAAAAAAAATGCGACCATTCATGTGTGTGTGTGTGTATGATAGATGATAATCGATATGAAAGCCAGCAAAGACAGAAAAAAAATTAATGTGTGAAAATCAACACAACAAACAAACAAACTAAACAGAAAAAAAGGAGAAAATTGAAAATCATCAACTTGTGTTCATGTTTGGTGTAGAAAAATAGAAGAAAAAAAATTCAAATTCAAATTCTTCAACACAGAGTGGTACACACACACACACACACACAGAACAGAACAGTAGTGTCATATTGGATATATCCATTTATCGTTTTTTGTTTTGTTTTGTTTTTTGTTTTCACAATAGCAACAACAACAACAACAACAATGATAATGATAATAAAATAAAATGGAAAAAAATTGGAGAACAAAAAAATGATGATGATGATGATGAGTGGTTTTTTTTCAATAAAAATTTTGTTTGTTTGATGTTTTTTGTTGGTATGATATTTTTTTTTCAAAATGATAATAACAGATCAAGGTGTAAGAGAGAGAGAGAGAGAAAGATAGATATGCATTATTCGTATCATCAAGAATTACCAGAATTTGAAGAGAACAAAAAAAAATTCAGAATTTAACCATATATGGAAAAGATATATAGATGATGATGTATAATAATTGATATTTTGTTATTGTTTTCGAAGAAATTCTGTGATGGTGTGTGGTCGGTCGGTGGTGGTGGTGGTGATTGTAGGTTGGTGGTCTTGATAATGATTGCGCCATACATTGCGCGATTTATTTATTTAAAAATTAAGAAAATAAAAAGAAAAACATTTTACTGCAGCATCCATATACAAATAATGATGGAAGTTGATTAATTAAGTAGTAGTAGTAGTAGTAGAGAATTTGTGTGATGAACGAAAAAAAAACGAACAACCAAACAAACAAACAAAAAAAATGGATCAAAATTCAATTAACCTATATATATAAAGGAGTTGTTTAGCAGCTCTCTGTGTTTTTGTTTTTTTTTTTTTTTTTTGGTATGTAATTGGGTTTTTGGCTGCCTTTTGTGTCGTCATTCATTCATTCATTCATGTTATGTGAAAATGTATCGCATATAAAATTTGACTAGCGCAAAAAAAAAAAATTTTTCTCGAGTATCTTTACAGAGTTTCTCAGTGTTTGTGTGTGAGTATTTTTTCTAATTTGGAGGAAAAAATAAAAAGAATTTGGGAAAAAAAATGCAAAGAACTATAAAGAAATTATAAACAAAAAACAAAAAAAATGCCAATGAGATTCAGAATCACATGTGTGTAATGTGTGTGTGTGTGTGGTAGGTGTTTAGTTTTTTGGTTAAGATGTTTTTTTTTCATTGTTTTTCTTTTATCAGTGGTTTAGTTTCATTTCATCGATTCATGTTTCTTTGGTTATTGTTGTTGTTGTTGTTTTGTATTATTTATTTTTTGAGTATTTTCTGGTGATATTTTTTCGTTTTTGTTTTGTTAAAATTTTGGCGAATAAAAAAACACAGAGAGACTGAATATCCGATGATTTGTTGTTTTTCTTTTTTGATAATTAAATATTGATAATTTCAATAGGGCGTAAAACGATTGAACGCTCCTCGATATGTGACCTATTTATATTTATCAAGAATCAGAATTAACACTTTAAGTAAATGAATGAATGAATGATAAAAAAAACTTACGCCATAACCAGATACTGGTCCAATACTATGTCCCAGATATGGTTCAGCAAATTCTCGTCCATAACTATATAATGGAATCATAATAATAATAATAATAATAATCGATAAATATTCATGTTGATTAAATAAACAAACACATGACACATACCCAGTAGTAGCGGCCATATAACTTGCTACAGTAGGATTAGCTTGAGCTGCTGCTGCGGCAGCTGCATATGATCTTGCGGCAGCCGCTGTATATGCTGCACTTGCAGCATATGTAGGCTATAATTAAAAAAAAAATCATTCAATCATCATTATCATTCAAAGAAAAAAAAACTTTAAACTTACCGGTAATTGATAACGTTCAGCAGTACCATTGGCTGCGGCTGCAGCCGCAGCATAAGTTAAGAATGGATCCGGATATACGGCAGCGGCATTTCGAGCAGCCAATAACCTATAGATTTTTTTTTTTTGTTTTCGGTTGGGTTTCACATTCATTTTGCATAATAGTAAAATATATATAGTTTTGGGTCACGAGCGTATATATTTGATGCAGCCACAAAAGGATTATTTTATTTTTGTTTTTTTTTTTGGTGAAAATCAAAACAATTTTTTTTCGATTTGTTGTTATTCATTAGAACACAACGAATGAAAAAAAAAATTTCGGAAAAGAAAGAATTTTCATTTTGAAGGTGAAGAAGAGAGAGAGAGAGAGAGAGAGAGAGAGATAACAAACAAACAAACAAACAAATGAAAAAAAAGTTAGATCAATCAATCAATCAATCAATAAAACATTCAAAGTATTATTAAAGTAATGAGAAAAAAAATTGAAAAATTTATCAATTAGAAAAAAAAATATATTCTAAACGCAGCGGCTTATTTAATTTGACTGGGCGCCTAATCATCGTGTGGGATTAATGAATTATTCAGGAAAATGTGATTGGATGAATGAAATGACATGGTGGTGACATAGATGGTAGGAAGTAAGAAAAGAAAAGAGAAAAGGGATGGGAAAAAAAGGTGACAATTCTGGTGGACATTCCAAACAACAAGATTCTAGATAAACTTGCAAATATTAATGACACATGACAATGAGAACAAGAAAAAAAATGTACCCGCGTAACCATTTGAAAATACTAAATTCTTTGCAATTGATCAAAATTCTACAATATATCCAGCCTAAAAAAAAGCACATATCATGGACACGCAGACGAACACACACAAAAAAAAACAATCAAGATCAGAATAAGAGAAATATATAAATGTGTGTGTGTGGTGAATATAAAGAAGATAAGCGAAAATGACAGAAAAAAAATTGATTTTTCTTTTTTATAAAAAAAATAAAGTAAAAAATAAAAAATATAAACTTACTGGGAAGCAGCATAACCATGCAATGTGGCAGCGGTGGTTAATGGTGATGATGTAGTAGAGTGTCTTGTATGAAATGCTGTTGCGGCCAATGTATTTGCTGCCGCTCGTGTTAGCCGTGTACCTCTTTGGATGGCAACACCGCGTAAAGCTGCCACTGGGCATTTCAAATAATTTTTTGTTTTTGTTTTTGTTTTTTGTGGTTTTTTTTTACATATTCAGTTTCATAAAATATATTCACATACATGAGCACATAAATCATACAGAAAAAAAAAATGAAAAAAAAAATCAGATATCAAAATTCAATCCACATATATATATAATATATTTCATATATGATTAGTAAACAAGATTCAAAATCAATCAATCAATCAATCAATATAAATCAATCACAGAAAAGACAATGAGAAATGAAAAAAAAAATTCAAAACAAACAAACAAACAGACAGACATTCAAATCATCAAGTGAATATATATAAATAAATCTATTTTTTTATGACCCAAACAGACCAGATGATGACCAAGCGAGAAAAACTTTTCCAAGGAATTATTGTATTTCCAAGAAAAATTTCTTATCAATCAAATAAATCAAGTAACCATCATTTATATTTACAGGTGTTTTGTGGTTTTTTTTTGTTGTTCATCAATTGTTCATTAGGTAATTATTATAATTATAATGATTTTAATTCGGTTCCTTTAATTCTTATTTTCTTTCCGCTGAATTTTCTTTCTATTGAATATTCAGAAAAAAAATGTTCAAATGGATTGCATAAACACAGAATCATTGAACAGCAAAAACAAAAAGATAATATTCTGGGTTTTTTTTTCTTGAACAATCGATTCTAGCGCCTGTGCATAATCTTTTTTTGTTTTGTTTATATGCTCTATACACATTTTTATCGTCGTAGAATCGTGTAGACCAAGCATCAAACAAACAAAAAAGAGAGAAATAAATTCCTGAATTTTCTATAGTTGTTGTCGTTGTTCGGTTGGTTGGTTGGTTGATTGTTCATACACAGACACACACACACACACACGCATACAGGATGTTTAAAGGTCTATGGTTATTCTGGCATTTTGGAACCAACACACACACACACTACTGTTTCACTGAATAGCTGCTCAATTCATGGATATTTTATTTTTCCAATTCTATAGTCGGTCAAAACTATCAAGAATATTTACTAAACACACGCACCACTTCACTGGTGTGTTGAAATATTATTATTTTGTTGTTAAGGTGAGCATTTTTTTTTTGTTTGCAATTCTACACATACTCCAAATACACATACACGTTCATATTTCACAATTTTCATGGGAATATTAGAATAGGAAAAATAAATAAATAAATATGGTAATGAAACAAACGAATCGTGAAACGAAAAAAAGAAAAGAAAACATCAATTCAAAACTAACAGAGAAAAAAAAACGAAAAGAATTTTTTTTTCGGAATATTCCTTTTTGAGCATTCTAGGTTATATTGGGAGAAAAATTTTTGTTTCAAGACATTTTTTTTTCATTATTTAAAAATGAATGATGATGATGATCAACATCATTCCATTATTTCCATATATATTCAAAACAGGGAAATCAATCATCAAACACAAACCGGTGGGTGGGTGAAAAAAAATAAAATACACGGTTACTTACCATTTGAAATAAGTGCTGCAGCCGCAGCATTTGCATTTGCATTAACAGCAGCTGCTGCTGCAGCAGCTACAGCCGCAGCTGATACCGATGATGATGATTGATTAGCGGCAGCAGCAGAAACATGAGCAACCGTTGGTGATGATAATGATGATGCAGCCATAGCAGCAGCAGCAGCGGCTGATTGCATTGCGGCTGTTGATGATAATGATGATGATGATGATGTTGATGATGATGTGGATATAGATTTTTTCGATTGTACACGTGCTGTTGCATTATTAACTTCAATTTTTCTTCCTTCAACAATTGTACCATTCAATTGTTCACGAGCACGATCAGCATCAATACTTGATGCAAATGTAACAAAACCAAAACCCTATATTTAGGAGGAAAAAAAATTAAAAGTAAAACAAAAACTCAATAATTTACTATATATACAAGTAGTGCAAATTTCTTGAGAGAAAAAAAAACATAAATTACACACACACACACATGTATATAATCCAAAAATAGATATGACAAAGTTTTATATTGCACACACACAGACACCGTTATGGACCATCATCATGGTACCGGTGTGGACAGGAATATAAATTCAATTCTGAATTCTAGATTCTATCCACGCTACACTATCTATATCTCAAATTCAATGTAGCCCACCACCACCACCACTCATGTTTGGTTGGTCGATAGACTGGCTAGCTAGTTGGTTTTTTTTTATTCTTCATTGAAATTAATTACATGGATACCATCATCATCATCATTATTATTATCCAATTACTTCAGGGGAAAATGTTTTATTATCTTGAAGCAAACGTGAACAACAAACATTAATGTGCTAAATGTTAATTGTAATTTATAAGTTCGAGTGTGTGCGTGTATACGAGCAAAACATTATTCTCTAGTGCTAGTAACGGATGAAAAAAAATCATTCCAATCCAGAATCAAGAATTGCATAAATGCAATTATCCGATTAATATAGGAGTGTAGAAGAAGACGGACGAGAAAAAAAAGTGATGGTAATTATAATGGTAGTGATATGAAAAAAACGAACAAACTTCAATAAACGGGAAATGGATATATTGATATTATAGGTTTCATATAATCATTACACACACACACACACACACAAGAATCATCGAAAAACTGACCGATCCAAATGGACCAAAAAAAAAATATTCCAATTTCAAGTAGCTAGTATTTTACTAATTTTTTCGTTGGAATCATTGCACACAAAGTACCACTACCACTTTCATTATCATCATCATTATAAATGAATTTAAATTTCATTTTTTTACATGATCCTAATTTCATTAGGCAAATACACGCACACACACACACAACGAGCCACACCCACCAAAAACTTTTTTTTTTTGGTAGTTAATCATTATTCATTATTGATGGTGGTGGTTTGTGTGTATGATTTGTACGAGAGAAAACAAAGAAAAAAACCTACATTTATTATTATCTAGTGTAAATCTTCTTTTTTTTGTTGCCATCATTATTGCAATATGTAATGAATAGCTGATTTGTTCCATCCAACACATTGGGCGTCAACCCAATCAGTATTACAATAGAAATGTGTCACGCACAACAACAACAAAAAAAAACAAGGAACAGGATACATACATTTGAAATATATATCTATGTGTTTGTATTGTTTGGTGGTGAAATTTTCGAAAAAAAAACCCAAAAAATCCTGAAAATATTCTCAAACAATCAAAACTAAACTAAAACAGCAATTCTATCTATCAAGTTTTTTTTATTATTCTCTATGGACAATACAAATAATCATTTTTTTCTTTTGTATTGGGTGTGTGTGTGTTTAGCTTTTCAATATACATGCAGTGATTCTTATATTGTCAAATGGAAAAAAAACCATTTATAAATTATAACCATTTAGATATTCTTCTTTCACACACACACACACACAATGTCAATTGGAATTCTTTGTATGTGTATGTGTGTTTTTATATAACACATAATTCAATTGAATAGAATAAATAAATTTTACCTTAGATCCACGTTCATTGAAAATGATTTCCACATCCAAAATTGGTCCAAATTGCTATTAGATTCGAAAAAAAAGAAAAGTAAAAGTAAATAAAAGAAAAAAAAATGAAAAGAATTATTAAAATGGTTGAATGGAATTTTTTTTTTTTTTTTTTTTTTGAAAAAAATGACAATAGAAAAAAAATCGGGCCATTTTGATTCTCAATGGAATCATACATTTTTCATTCACAAATGGATAATAACAACGACAATAATGATGAAAATGAATTTTCATTCATTCTCATCTACCACATTTTTATGATGATGATCATCATGATCATTATTATTGTAAATGGGAAAAAAATTGAAATTCTTAGCAAAAAAAGATCGTTTGTGTATCACCAACCATATACAGAATCATACGAGAATCTTTTTGGCTGCTGCTGCTACTGAAATCAATGTTCAATACAGATGTTTGACCTTTTCATACGTGTATGTATTCCTCGCTGGCCTTATTATTCTACCATCATCATTTGTATTTCGAATATAAAAAAAATGACAAACGACAACAACAACAATGATCATTATTACAAATAAATGATAATGACATTGTGTGTTATACATCAGAATCGATGTTGTCATCTTATCAACATCATCATCATCATTATTATTTTTTTTTGGAACAATAAGACCAACAGATCAACATACAAATAAGAATTGAACCAAAACAAAACAAAACAAAAAAAATAATAATTTTCATATGAATAAAACATTTGTATATTGTAATTTGATGGCAAATGATAATTTTTATGTGGCGCTATATTTTTCTCCAATATAAAACATCTGTCATTGATATATGGAAAGATAGGGTTAGGTTCAATGGAAAAAAAATATTCAAAATGTTGTCACATTCATAAATGTCATAATGAAGATGATGATGATTGATTGTCATCATAATTATGTCATCATCATCATCATTTGTATAATAAGAAAAAATAAAACGGAAAAAAACCTGTCATACACACATGTAATTATCATATATATCAAAAAATTTATTTATCAATTCAAGTTGAAATGATAATTTTATTCCGAAATGGCAAATATAAGTGCATTACGTAATTACAATAATCGAGAAAGAGAAAAAACGATTCTCTTCAAATGCACCAATTCAGCCAACATTAGTACATGTGTGTGTGTGATGTGACGTTTGAATTACGACAAACAATGAATGAGAGAGAGAGAAAAGAAAACTTTTTTTTTAGCATTCATTTCGAATCATTTCACATTCGGTATCGAATCGTTTCATCGTCATTCACATATATTCAATTTTCACTATTTTAATTTTTTTTTTTGTTTTCACTTTTTGTAATTGTCATTTCAAGCGAGAAATCTAGGAATCTCTCTCCCTTTCTTTCTCTTCTATACTATCTTGAATTTAGTGAAAATAAAAGTGAAATAAACATACACACACAGGCACACAATAAACTAATGGCTATGTTTATTCCGATGATTATGATCATCACAATGATGATGATGATGATGCAAATAACGAATTGAATTGAAATGAAATGAAAAACAAATAAAATGAATTGAATCGAAACCGAATATTACTATTATATGTGATGATGATGATTAAAAATAAAAAAAAAAATAAAAGAAAACAACAGAATAATGAAAAAAAAAATAGGAAGCGACAACAACAACAACAAGAAGAATTTTTGGCAATGAACCAAAAACAACAACAACAACAAAAACGAATAACAATAACGGATAAAATTCCATATACAAAAATGCAAACAAACAAAAAGAGAATAGACCAATTGTAATTTTGTTAGACAAAAACAATTTTCTACATTTTGAAATTGTAAACCTATTTACCTAAATGAAATGGGAAACAAAAATTTAATTAAATTGAATGTGCCGTTGTGTGTCGAATAAAATCATCGATATTGATCTGATGATCACATCTATAGATAACTACATATACACTAACTAAACATACAGAATATTCCCGTTAAAAACTATTTGTAACAAAACGATTTGCATACATGCCATTTTCTTACATGTCGGTGGTTGTTGTTGTATGTTGGATATACGATATTAGATTACAAAAAATGCCATACATTTTTAAATAAAGAAAAAAAAAATGTCAAAACCTCTATTTCTGAATTCAATATAATTGAAATAATTCGGTTGATTGGCGTCATATGAATGTAAAAAAAATTTTTTATAAACAAAATATCTACATTGTTAAGGTTTTTTTCTGTGTTTAAGAATAGAAAGTAATAATAATGACAAAAATCAGGATGTGTGTTTTGGTGGGTGTATGGATGCGTTTTTTCTCCGTTTTTGTTCATTGTGTGTGTATAGTTTAAAAAAGAAAATTTCAAATTACATTGTGTCTATGAAAAAATTTTAATTTGCATCCGACACACACAAACATGCATGCATACGGTGACCCAATTTTCTTTAGTTAATTGCAAAATAATTTCTTTTTTTTCATTGTTTTCAATCCAAAATTGAAATGAAAATAGAATCTTTTAGAAATAAATAAATAGATGTTAAAATAAAAAAAACTTACCCCAAACAATTGACGTAAATCTGGATCACGAAATCGAAATGGAATATTCGATACATGTAAACGTTTTGGCTGTATCGTTGTTTGTGTTGCTGTTATTGTTGGTGTTGAAGATGATGATGGTGATGATGATGATGCTGATGATGCTGGAACAGATGTTGTCGTCGATGTTTGAGATTGAATTGGCTGTATTGAATTTTGGCTACAATTTAATAATTGTTGTTGTTGTTGTTGCTGCAGCGGTGGTTGTTGTTGTTGTTGTTGACTAATACAATTGCCCGTTGGCTGTGTTTGACTCGTTGTCATTGATGATAATGATGAGCTGCTACATATTTGAGATGCTATATCAATAAAAAAAATATAAATATAAATGATTAATAAATATGATGATGATAAAACAAAGAATCGATGATTCCAAATAACATACCAACTGATACTTGATTATGATTAGAATGATGATGATGATTATGATGATTATGTCCAGAAGTAGCACCTGCTGCTGCTGTTATCATTATTCCATTTAAATTATTATTATTATTTGGCATTGATGGGCTATCGGATTGTTGTTGCTGTTGGACATTGTGCGTATGTATTACATCAGAATTTATTTGGGATGATGATGAAATCGTTGATTGTGATGGCATTGATGATGGATCCGTATTATTACAATTTGGAATATTTATCATTTCTTGTTGTTGTTGTAAACAAGATGTATTCAATGGATATGGATCAATCATATCGGTTTGTGTCTGTTGTTCAACTGAAACAGAAACAATACCCGATGCTGCTGTCGATGGTGATGATGATATATTCGTTGACATATTTGTAGTGGATGATGATGATGATGATAATTTTGTTGTTGTTGATGGTACTACATTATTATTGGCATATACAAAACCATTTGTAGTTGCTGTATGATTCACTATGAAAAATACAAAGGAAACAAAATTCAATTGATTAATCAGGAGAAAATAACAATACATACCAATATCAATTCCATTACTACTACTGCTGTTGTTGTTATTTCCATTCATCATTTCTAATTGTGCATCATATAATTCATCTTTATTCACCAATTGTGATGATGATGATGATGATGGTGGTGGTGGAGATTGTGTTGTCGTCGTCGTTGTTGCTATTTGTCCATTGGTCAACATATTTGATGCTTGTTGTTTGATATTGATGATTGATTGAATTTAATCCCAAAAAAAATTTAATACATAAACAAAAATATCTTCAATAATTAATAATAACAAGCTACAAGAGCGATATATAGAGTTGTATACAGCTGCAATCGTTATTCGATGATGATGATGATGATAATGATGATAATAACGTCGAGGTAAAGTGATGTTGATGATATCAAATGTTTTTTGATTACAACAGAAAAAAAACCCGATGATTTTTGATGATGATGATGGTGATTGAATTTAATTCTACAACATATATAAATATAAAATAAGAAACGAAACAAGAAATTTTTAAATTGAAAATGAAAAAAAATTTTAAATTTTAAAAGTTACACACACGATGGTGATTAATTTGTGATGAAACAAAAAAAAAAAAAAAATTCGAATTCAAAAAAAAATCGATTCTATCGATTGTTGGAATCGAATCATGAATTAAAATGATTCGAAAAACAAATTCCTCTCATCAAAATTTCAATGATGATGATCATCAAATATCAATTTAAGGAGGAAAAAAAATAATAAAATTATTAATTTCATCACCATCATCAACAACATACAATGTGCAAACACAAACACACGAGGAACATGATCGTCACTTGTTTTTTTTTTGTTCATTTATGATTATTATTACTTGATATTCAATAGTAAGTAAACAATACATATATATGAAAAAAAAATCACAAAACAAAATCAACATTAAACCAACCAAAAAAAAAAAAAATTCTTTATGTTTACCATGTTCTTGTTGTTGTTGTTGTTGCCTAGATTCTTGATTGGTGTTGGTATATAATATTCACAAACAATGAACAAACAAAACAGCAAACATGTCCTTCATGTCCTTTTGGTGTTCAATTCAAATGGCTAAAAATGTTTTGACGAATTGACGATGAAAAAAAAAATTGTTTTTATTCACACTAAATCATCAACATGCTAATAATAATAATTCTTAGATTACAATAACAACAACAACAACAACAACAACAACGACGACGATGACGACGATGAAAACGACAAAATCATTCAAATTTGATTAAGAAATTATATTATTATAAAAATAGAATCAATTGACAAATCATCAATCTCTATGTGAGTGTGTTTGTGTTATCATTTCAAGAGTGTAAGAAAAAAAAATAAACAAAAACAGCGAAAAGAGAAAAACAAACACAAACAGAAACAGAAACAGCGAAAGAAAGAAAGAAAGAAGAAAAATTATGAATTTGATTATCAATATTCATAATAATAATATAATAATTACCACTTGTGAATATAATAATAATAAAACACATATAAAAATGACAGAAAACAAACAAACAAACAATTTTTGAATGATTCCGATAATGTCAACGTTGTCGTTGATGTGATGAATTTTTTTGTTTTTTTTTTTTTTTTTTTGTCATAAATGAGATGATGATGATGATGATGTGAGAAAATCCATCTCAAGAAATGTGAATGGATCGTCATCAACAACAACGACAACTGCTGGTGATGAAAAAAACATCAGTGTGTGTGTGTTTGATTGCTATAGACATTGAATCTTGTTTCAATGATTCATCATACTTGTGTACGTTACTATTTTTTTATATTTAAATTGAATTTCAATTAGAATGACAAAAAAAAACCAAATGGCAAGCTGATGTGAATTGTGTATGTGTGTGTGTGTGTGTTTGTGAAATGAAATGATTCAAGGTTCTTATAGTATTTTGCGTGTTTCAATCACACTTGGTGTGTGTATATATGGTGAAAAATAATGTAGTGATGTAGTGATGATGAGTGAAAAGTTTCCAATGAAAAGAAAGGAAAAAAAAATTTAAAAGAATTTTTCTTACAAATGACATACACACACACACACACACATAAACACATCAATAATTGATTGAAAAGTTTCTTGATTGAAAAATTGTTTTTCACAAGAATTTTCTCTTTATTTTTTTTTTTATTTTATTTTTTTGGTAAATTTTATCGAAAAAAATGTGTCAAATACATTCGTCGTCGTCGTCGTCGTCACCAGAGTTGATTTTATATTTTAATCAAAAAATGAAAAATCGAAATCGAAATTTAAATGATCGTTTTGACATCAAGAATAAGAGTGAAAGAAATCAAAATCAGTAAAAACATTATATCGAGAAAAATATTGTTTGTTTGGTTGATGTTTTCTATTTTTAGAATACATACATTCACACACACAAAACATAATTCTCGTATTCTGTGAGCAGCAGAATTTTTTTTTTTTGCTTTTTCATTATGATCATCATCATGTTGATTATAGAAAAAAAAACTACAGGATTCTGTTTTTTTTAAACAAATAAACAAATAGAAATGAAATGAAATGAAATTGAACGAATCGAGAATTCCGGCAGAGGTAAAGGGATGTGTGTGAAAATCAATTAGTCAATGTGATACGAATGGAAGAATTTTTTTTTTTTTGGATCAATTCATTCACACACACACACAATTCTCCATGTTGGATTGTTTTTTTCGAAATTCTTTCATAAATATCGTTAGAATAAAGAAATCAGAAAATTTCACATACCTTTTTTTTCGATATTCTTAATCGATATACTGATGATGATGATGATGATGATGTTTATTGGTTGATTAGTTGTTGTTTTTTTCGTCGTGTAATTTACGTTTCAAAAAAAAATTTGTTGATTTTATTATGTCGAAAAATTTCATATTCAAATTCTCTCTCTCTCTATATATATGAGATGTGTGTGTGTGATTCGTCGATCATTGAAATAATCATTACCGATCAACAACAACAACAACAACAACAAATACAAAATACAGAATATTTCAATAACATACACACACAAAAAAAAACCCAAACCAGAATCGAATCGAATCTCATACACACACCAAACACACACACACACAGACCAAAAATATTCTTCTCTCGTATAAACAAAACAAAACCGAGTGGTTCACACACACACAAACGACTACGACTATGATAATAACACAACAAAAGACTCGTTTCTTTCTTTCTTTCTTTCTTTTACATTTTCATTTTCATTCTCACATTCGTTCGTTCGTTTGGTTGGTTTGTACGTAAAAAAAATTTCAACTATTTTCTTTGCTGCTTCTTTTTTTTTATTCGTTTTTTTTGTTCCTTGATGATGATGATCACAACACATACACAAAGGAAACAATGTGTATATAGAGTGATGTTGAATTACGAAATACAGAAGCTGAAAAATTTTCAATGGGAAACCAACCAACAAACCAACCAACGAACGATGATGATGATGACAGACAAACAAACTTTTGGTATTTTTTTGCTGGTTTCTGGAGTCGTTCATTGTCAGCCACCATCTGCTCAATTTCTTTTGTGCTTCATCGGTCGTGTGTTTTTTGGTTGGTTGGTTGGTGGGTGGGTGGGATAGTAGTATATAGTATATATGGTCCATATAGTCATTTTTGATCCAAAAAAAAAAAAAAAAGAAAACATGGACATGCGTAATGATTTTGGTTGTACTGGTGGTGGTGGTGTTGGTAGCAGCAGCAACAGCAGTTGTGTTCCAGGATCCCAGACATTCCATAAAATTTGTGTCTATAGGGATTTTTTTTTGTTTTGTTTCGTTTTATTTTGAAATATATCGACTATACAAAAAGTAATTGGATTCTTTGATTTTCATCCATTTTTTTTTTTTTTTTGGAATAGGAATTTTGATGAAATTGATCAAAGGAAAAAAACAGACACTCGCGAATACTTTTTTCCATCATCATCATCATCATCGATAATTAAAATTGGAAACTTGATTCTCTTGGGTGGATATAGAATCGAATAATAACAAAAAAAAAATTCAAATTCGAATCTCAAAACAAGCGAAAACATTCCATATAGAAAGATAGATTTTGTCATCATATTGACAGCATCAATAATTTTAACCTTGATTTCTAATTAATTCGTTGTTGTTGTTGTTGTTCATTCAATTGTTTTATTTATTCATTTTGTTTTTTTGTCACATTTATAATTTATATAAAATAATTGTGTCAAAAAAATAAAATTATGAAATGAAAAAAAAAACATCAAACAAAAAAAAAATATGAATAGGATAATGAAATAGGCCGAATTTAGGAACAATCATTCATTTATTCGATATTTATATATTGACCATTTGGGAGAATCCGAATAAATGATGAATATTCTTCTTATTCGTAGTAGTCGGATACATTGGTTAAGAATTATTTTTAGAATGCAAAATAATCTCCAGTAGGATCTTCAAGCCATGGATAATTTTGTGGACATTCAGCACATGTATGTAAACGAATTGTTTCACCAGGTAATTCACGTGTAGATAATGCACATGCATTCGGTAGATTACAAAGTGGCTGTCCACGTACTTCACATTTTTCTTTCCATGGTGAAAATTCACGTATTGAATTCATTGGTGTTGGTTGTTGCATCCATTGTAATACTTGTGTCATTGTAACGAAATAAACATCATTTTTATCCAATACTTCATCAATCCATTGTATGAATGCATCTAAATATTCTGGATTCAATTTTAGCCAACTAGCATGAAAAAATACGCCCAATGGTGCACGATTTGTTTTATAATGGCGATCAAAATTATGATTTAGAAAATTATAAAATTGATCACCAGTTATAATATTGGCACAGCTATCCACCATAGAACAGCCAGATAATTCTTCATCAAAATTTGGATCATCACGACGATCCAATTCATTCATAACCATTTCCCATACAGCATGTGAACGTGTTGGACAATTTTGGCCATTACCATGACATTTATGTGGCATACGAAAATATAATGTATATGGCCATAATGGTGGATTACTTAATGGTGCCGTTATGGTTGAATCATACAAAAATGCTTGTTCTTCCATCATAAAAAATTGATTATTACCACCAACACGTAGATATGGTGCACGAACACCAACAATTGAATTGTCCGTAATATTTGCAAAACGTTCAATAATCAATCGTACACCAGCCATTTCTTTAGCCCAAGTTTCTGTGGATGCTTCACTCCAATATTTTTCATTTGAATTATGTCTATTTAACAAAAAAAAAATATGGAAAACGGAAATAGTTTAAAAAAAAAATAAATAAATGAAATAAATAAACTTACGTTATAGAATGGGCAGCAATTTCATGTCCACGACGATGCATTTCCTGTACAGCTGAATAATTGGTATATTTATGTGAAATGAAAAATGTACCTTTTATTGAACAACCATTTGGATTATTACGTCCTTCTTTAAAGATTTTATCATATATATCGATATTATTATTATTGATAGCATCATCGAATGTGATCATAATCATTTGTGGTACATGTGTTGGTTCCAATTTTCCCGGTATCTGTGTACCATCTGGTGAACAGAAACAATCCGGTAATACACATTGAGTTTGATCACATGCTGGTGCACGATTTGGATCTTTTTCTACGGCTATTGAGTCATTGAGTGGATGAATGAATGAATGAATAATGTAATGTAAATTAGATTAAGTATAGGTATTTGATATTTATGTTTAGGGTTTTTTTTTTGTTGTTCTCATATCGAATCACATCGAAAAAAAAACTTACTACATGCATTTTCATCTGAACCATCGGCACAATCTGGTTCACCATTACAGAATAATTCTTTATTAATACAATCACCACTACCACAGGCTAATTTTCCAGTTTCACAGATTGGTTCATCGGTTGCCAACAATGGTGCAACTAATCGTGGTTCTTAATAGTGATAATGTGGTGGACAAATTGATAAAGTTATAATTCACAGTAAATCGATAATTTGAAATTTAAAATACTACTCACTTTCTAATTGTTGACAATTTTTAACATTCGATTTCCAATCACATGTTTGTTTATCAATATCGAATGCTAAACCAGATGGACAACGTAATGCTAATAAACCTTGTACTGAACACCGGACAACATCACGACAATCTTCATCGGCTGTTAAACGAAAATATTCACTTGGTGGCCGTCCTTTACATAATTCAGCATCATTTTCATCTGTTTGTCTTTTAACGATCGATACGTTTTGAACTATTTTGGTTATATGGAGAGAAAAAAAATAGAAAAGAAAATTAAACGAATATAAAATAAATTTCCATTATCATCAACATTGAGGTCAGTAGCAGCAGCAGCAGCAGCAGCAGTTGGTTATATCAAGTTAAAGATAAAAAGTTAGACAACTTTTAAATTCATTTCATCATCATCGTCATCATTGAATTGAATTGAATAAGACTAATTTATATTCTCAACACACACACATACATACAGAGAAAATCGACAACGACGACGAATAATGGATGGATAATAATAATAATTTTGATGATGATGATGATGATGACTGTCATTGATGTACATTGACCATAACGAATAAAATAACGGTGTCATGGCAATATTATTATTATTAACATTATTACGTGAGATACTTCTTTATGGAAATGTTTTCGACAATTTTCTCTGGCCAATTTAATTCATGTTGAGAATTGAAATTAAAAAAAAAAAATTGTAAACAAATCTTACAAATTCTGTCGATTTCGAATATCATCACACACACACACACACACACACACACACACAGACACCAACGCTTGTCGAAATAGACAGATAGCTTGTCGTGACAAAAATTATTCGCCCACCGTTTGTTTGTTTTTTTTTTCGTTTTGGTTGAACACG
This sequence comes from Dermatophagoides farinae, assembly GCF_024713945.1. Classification (NCBI taxonomy): domain Eukaryota; kingdom Metazoa; phylum Arthropoda; class Arachnida; order Sarcoptiformes; family Pyroglyphidae; genus Dermatophagoides; species Dermatophagoides farinae. The sequence goes on along the minus strand of NC_134685.1, from coordinate 1,137,235 downwards.
ATGTCATGTTTTTGTTTGAAAAAAAAGAAACTTGAAAAAATAAATTGAATTTTTTTTTTCACACCCATTTCATCGTGATAAGACACATATAATATGCATATATATGTGTTTTGCAGAAATGCAAAAAAAAAGTTTTTTTCTTCTGGAACATGATGATGTCAGTCGTGTTTCGGCATATATGAAAAGAAATGAAAAGAAAATGTTCATAAAGTATTTCAAATTGATTTTTTTTCTTTCTTCTTCTTTTCTTCGTTCGTTCATCATGTCAAGAAACAATTGGAAAAAGAGTTTTTTCCGAGAACAAATGAATAAAAAAAAGATTCACATCATGATTATTATTAACACGTCCTATATGACAGGGCATGTTTTTTTTGTTTTGTTTTGTTTTTCATTTTCATAAACATTCGATTTTCCTGTCTGTCCATCATCATCATCATCATCATCATCACAGAGAAGGAAAAATGAATTAAAACGATTCAAGCATCGAAAATGATGATTATTTTAAAAATGAAATGCAAAAAGAAATTCCTGATTGATAATCGATAACGCAGCTTTGTATTTGAATTTGAATATGAGAAATATATGTGAAATGTGATCATGAAATAATGTTTGAACGTGGAGTTTCATTCGAAGAAATTTTGATTTTTTTTTAAATTAATAATGATGGCCATGAATCGAGTGAATGAAATAACTTCCATCATTATTAACGTTATCATCATTTCAAGATTATGATGATTTTCATCGTCTCAAGTTTGATTTCATCAAACAGGAAAATGTTTTTGAAATTTTACATAAGCAAAAGAATTTTTTTTTACATACCGAATGTCGCTAAAATCGATATGATGATGGTAAATATAATAATTTGTAATGATGATGATGATGATTTCATTGTTTTTTTTTCTGTATTTTCAGTGACAATTTTTTTTTTGGCAACAGAATTGATATAAATAGGTCACGTTTTTTGAAGAAGAATTTTCGAAAAATAGTGAGAAAAATAGAGATCACCCGAATATGGAACAATGAAAAAAATGAAATGAAATTTTTCTTAAAAATCACAAACTAAAATTGTTTGCCACAAAGAAATTTTGATTTCAATTTAAATGTCGAAAGTGGATCGATCCGCTTCATAGGATGCGGACGTGGACACTGACTGATCGATGCTGATCAATGATGATGATGATGATAATCAAATCACATACACACAACGGACAACGAACAACGAACAAAACACACCTTTGTGATTCAATAACTATGCCACTAAGTTCTTTTTTTTTCTTTCGCTCTCAAAAATATCTCGAAACAAAAATCAAAAATTCAAATAATGGAACCATACACAACAACGAAAAGTGATCACACACACACACAACAAGTCCTTGATCAAAAATAAACAACAACAACAACAGTTTTGTGGAAACCGGCTTGGCTAAAATCGAAAAAAAAACAGCAGCACAGCAGGCAAAAAAAAAATATGGAAACTTGAAACCAAACTGTCCAAATGTATCAAGATAACAGACATACAGACAGACTGATAATAATAATAATAACGAAGAAGAAGAGTCTGATCCATAAACAAGAAATTCAAGATAATAAGAGAGAAAGAAATTTCTGTTTCTATTTTGTAAAGAGAAATATTTCCATTCAATATCCATGTCCATGGGCCATACAGTCTTTGCCGATCTCATTATCATCATCGACAATTTATTCCATTCTGGAACGAAGAGAAAAAAAAACAAGATCGAAATATGTAACCAAAAAAAAAAAAGATGGCGAATGATAAGAACAGGAAAAAAACATTGAAAATGAAGATTGCTGCTGATGATGCTGTTGTGGTAAGATAACAAAAATTTAGAGAAAATTTTTTCCTTATTTTTCTTTGCCATTTTTTTTTGTTCGTTTATATTTCGATTAGTTCCATAATCGAACATAATTTTTGTGTTCGAATCATATCATCTAAAGAAAAAAGAGAAGACGAAAAAAAAAATCAGCGAATAAATTACCAATGAATGGGGATTGGACAAAACGAAATTTTTTTTCTGTGTCATGTAACCATTTCATCATCATCATCATCATCATAATTTTTCATTTATAATCAACACATTGGTCGTTCGTTATTATTGTGTAGTAAATCCAAAAAATGATGATGATGGCCGAGAAAATGTCGAATATATAATGGGTTAAAATTGTTGTTCATTTTATGTTGTTTTGTAACCCAGTTCTTTCTTTCTTTACATCTTGGATCTCTCTCGTTTTCTCAATTTGTATATCAAAAATTTGGGTAAAAAGAAATACCATGAATATATCAGGTTTTCTCTCTCTAACTTTTAATTTTTATTTTTCGTATTTTTTTTTATATATATCTTTGTTATCTTGATAGATTTTCAAACTTGAAAAATTTCTCTATTCATCACCATCGTGTTTTGTATATATATACAAAATTAGCCATCATGGATCAAAAAATAGGTTTTGATAATGAATGAATAGCAGAGCAAGATGAAAACTGAAAGAAAAACGAAAATCTGGATTTAATTACTACGACCAACCAATCAACAAACCAACCAACCACCCACCTTGAAACACTTTTTATATTGGACTTTATTTTTTCCAAATGAAATAACTTTATGCTGTTGTGTTGTTGAATAATTAATCATTTCAAACAACAACAACAACAACAACAGCGAAAAAAAAAGAATAGATTTTCATTTGTCTATCATTGTCTTGTCTTGAGATGATGATAGAAATCTTTTGTTTTGTTTTGTTTTTTGTTGTTCACCATCAATACAATCAAACATTGAATTTGGATCGAATTTTTATCTGGAACAAACAAATTAATTGGACAAACAATTGAATTGACTGATGATGACGATGATGACGATGGTCTAGATTTTGAGATTTTTTTGTTTTTCCTTTTTTTTCATTGTTTTTTTTTCGTCATATTCAATTAATTAATTAATTAGTTAATTAATTAATTCAACAATAGAAAAAGTTCATTATGAACAAAACAAGAAAAAAAAACAAACCAAAAAAAACTTTTCCGTCTATATCGGATTAGTTTGGAATATATTTAGGATTTGAAACTTGGATTGAAAATAATCTGTTTATGTGCGGACTTTGTTCAAATCATCACCATCACCATTATCATCATCATTATCTAGGTTAATAAACGATGATAAATAACCAATGGGTGAGATGATCAAAAAATGGTGAGAGTTTTGATGGAAAAATCGAATCCTGAGAAAAAAAATTCATTAAAAACTTTGTTTTTCAGCCACTGGATGGCGCGTTATGCTTCGATAAATTGTTTTTTTTCCAACCATCGATTATTTTTTATTTTTTTTTTTTAATCGTTCATCATTTTTATCCGCGTTTTTTTTTTGTCTCATTTGGATTCTTTTATTTGTTCGAATAATAAATTTTTTTTTCTTGATTGTTTTGTTTTGTTTTTTTGTTTGATGATAATGATGATTATCGTCATCATAGTCATCACACACACACACACATCATGAGCATCAAAATTTGACGAATATGATGACGATGACGAGGAAAAACAAAATGTTTGATGATGACCAATGTGATGTGAAAAATTTTACATTTTGTCTCACACACACACACACATTATCAATTCTATATAAATATAAAAACTGAAAGAAAAACCCGTAAGTTTTCTTTTATTATAATCATCATCACATGACACATACTTGCTTGTCAAATGTGTCATGTGTGTGTTTGTGTTCATTGAAAATATAACAACAAAGTAAAATTGTTGCTCATTTTATATGTTCCATTTATGCCAATTTCAATATTATCAAAAAAAAAAAAAAAAAAAATTATCATCATCATCATCATCAACAATGAACATTGATGATGTTCCGGTGAATAAATGAAAAAAAAACAACAACAGCAACAACAACAACGTAAACAACAAAAAGGTTTGCCAAGGAAAAAATCATCATCATCATCATCTTTATTCCGCTTAATAATAATAATAAATTAACGGTAAATTTTTTTCGTTTTGTTTTGTTTTGTTTAGATATCGCAAAAATTCATTTTATTTTCATCATCATCGTCATTATTTTTCATTCAACAAATTGATTGATACAGTGAATATTAAAAAAAAAAAAAAAATGCCGCATGGATCAAATATACATATGCAATGAAATGGTTATGATGATGATGATTTTTTTTTGTTTGGTCTCCCTCCATCAACGTTGTTGTGTGTTGTTTAATATTGAAAACCACAAAATTATTATTGGACGAATTTTTCGCCGCTCTATCCATCCCTATTTTTTTTTTTTTTTTGTTGGCAAAACATTTGGCCATAATCATAACTATGTATTTAATAATAATAATCATCATCATAATGATGATGATAATAAACGGATCATAATTATACAATACACATCATCAACAACAACAAGAACAACATCAACGACAACGATTCAAAAAAAAAAAAAAAAATATTGGGCCACATTCAAACAATCCATCCATCAATGATGATGATCATCATCATCATTATCCAGCACCATTCCCATAAATTGACATTATATAACTAAATAACAACAGCAGCAGCAATAACATCAACAACAATTAATCCCGTTGGCCAATTTTTAAAGAAAAAGAGAAAATTTATTCAATTCAATTCGATTCGTTTCGATTCGATTTTTTTTCATTTCATATTCAATCATAATTTGATCACACACACACATTGATATATGGACATAATCATCATCAAGTTACATAAAAATGTAGAACAATTTTTTTTTCATATTCATATTCATATCTCTGTGTGGCCGCCCAAAATCACCCCAAACCATCCATATCGAATTATTATATTTGGACATTTGGAAGTAATTTCAAACTTGGAAATTGGAATCAAAGAAACAAAAAAAAAATTGAACCATCCAATCCAATTCGAATTTATATATATGATGATGACGATGATGAATAAATGAATAACTAGAGTAATTTCAATTGTGAATGCAAATTGTTTTTTTTTCGCTGTCTCTTCCTATCTCTCCACATATAACAACAACAACAACAACAACAACCACAACCACCACCAACATCACATCACATTTCTTTATATTGTAAAATAGATGTGGATGAATCGATTTAATATGTAAGTAATATGATTGAATTGAATGAATTGAAATTGGATGGATGACCGAATTATAATGATCACACACACACTCAGACACAAATATCAAATGACCATTACACACACACACACACACACACACATTGGTCGATAATAACGAACAAATCAAATGAAATGAAGAAAGAAAAAATCACCACCACCACCACCACCGACACACAAACAAACGGACAATTGAAAACAATGTAAGATAGTGAAAAAAGCAACAAGTTTGTTGTAAATTTTTTTTCCCCTTGTCAATTATAGAAATTTTTTTTTTTGATTCGATTTGATTTGATTCGATTTCAATTGGATTGAAATTTCACACACACACACACACACACACACACAAACAATCATCGATTGGATTGATGAGAACATTTGATCATTGATCAATTGAACAACAACAACAAAAAAAGTTCAAATTTCGATCCAAATACGGTACGTCCATTATGAACACACACACACACACAAACAAACGAAAAAAATTCGAATTGTTCAATTATTTTTGTTTCATTTTCTTTTGAACAGGAAATGAATTCCAGTTTCTTATTGATTTGACGATGTTTTTTTTCATTTTTTTTTGTTTTAGATTTTGTCCATCATCATCATCATCAACAAATGGTCAATCATAATCATCATTGTGTAATCTTTTGTAATCATCATCATCGTTATTATTATTAAAATAATCATCGTTTGTTGGTTGGTTGGTCAATTTATAATATTCAGATCTTGGTTTGTTCAGCGGTTTTGTATCAACAATTATATTTCATATAATCATCAAACAGAAACCAGAAAAAAATAGTATATCGTTCTTATTTTGAATAGATGATGATGATGATGATGATGAATTTAAGCCTATTTAGTATATATAACTTGTAAGATTTTTATCGCTCGACAATCATCATCATCATGATCCATTGAATTTCAGAATAAGGTAATGAAATGATGGATAAGGATGATGATGATGAAAATAGAAAAAAAAACTTGAAGATGGTAATGTCCCGATAAACGAATTATAATTTTTAATTTACCTTCATCATTATTCCGTTTTTTTTTCATCTTGCTTTTGACCAGATGTCGATGTTATTATTGATGACGATGATACAACCGTTATAAGCTATAGCCATTGGCAATTGGACAACGATCTTCATCATCATCATCATCATCAGGATGAATTGAATTGCAATATGATGATGTATAAAAAAAATAAAGAAAAAAAAATCATCCGGTTTATCATCATCATCATCATGAGGTGAATGAGCAATCAATGAACAGCGAAATTCGTTTCCATTCCCCGCCATCACCACCACCACCACCATCATCATCATCATCATCATCGTTGTAGTCTTAAATATCCATCGAATTCAAACATATAATGGTATTAGTGGTGATGGTTGACTTCCTTGGTTTGATTATCATTTTGTTGGCTAAAAAAAAAATTGGTTTCAATAAGACAAAATTGTCTTTCTCTCTCTCTCTCTCTATCTATCTATCCCTTTCGCATACAGATATCATGCACATCGATTTATATGATTGTAAACATCCATTCAATTCAAAAGGCTTGATGAAATCGATGATGATGTTGATGATCATCATCATGCCGCATCCTTTTCTCCATCTCTCATTCACTGTTACCTTAATCATCAAAAACCGGCAAAGAAAAGAAAAATCATCTCCAGGCTCATTTAATATCGGGTTTTTTTTTCTTTCTTCATTGAAATTCGTTCTTTTTGTCTTCTATATGGTCTAAACTACAATACACGACATGAAGACAAGTACCGCATGATGATGATGATGATGAGAATTTAGAAGAAGAAAAAAAAACATGGAAAACAACAAATGAATGCAGCATGCATCAAGCACACATATAGTGAAAACTTGATTTACCTGGTTTTCGATGAATTCAAACAACAACAACAACAGGAACAAGTTGAATGCAAAAAAAAAGAAGAAGAAGATCTCAAGATGATGATCATCGGACAAGTCAAGTTTTTTTTCATTTTACTGTACATTTGATGCTTTTTCTATGTGTGTGTGTGTGTGTGTGTGTGTGTGTGTGTGACTTATGTCAATCCTCTTCTTCTTCTTTTTATATTTGAATTTCAAACACACACACACACACACAGACAACAGCATATAACATATAAAGGTTCGTTCACTTTGTTTGAATTGTTTATTGCCGTTTGATTTGAAAATTTTTTTTTTTTGTAGAGAAAAGTTTTTTTGAAATCCCACCTGAACATCATCATCATCATTCAAGTGGTAAAATGAAATAAAATGAAAATTAATGTTGAATCGATCACGATCATTGATCGATTCTTTCATTTATTCATTCATTCAATTTTGAATTCGATACGAATAGATATAGCTAGCTACACACACACACACACACAAGCAACAACATGTAACATAAGGAAGAAGAACTTGAAGATGAAGACAAAAGACATGTAATAAGAAAAAAAATGTGCATGTTCAAAATCGATTGATTCAGTCATATACCAATACTTAATGAAGCAACAACAACAACAACAACAACAAGTGTTTATATTTATATCGAGGATGCGAAAATCGTAAAGTACCAAGTAAGATCCATCGATCATTCTATCGTGTATCCATCCATCCATCCATCAATCAATCAATCAATCATTGCATCAGTTGGAAAGATCTTTTTTTTCCTCTCTAAATGTTAAAATGAATTTGATTAGTATACACATACAACTCAATCTGAAATATGAACTTCTTTGTATTGTATTGAATCTCAAGAAGGTGACCAGAAAAGAAAAAAAAACTTGAAAGAACACGACAGCTGGTCTCGGTGATACTTTGGACTTTTTCTATTTTTATTCATTTTTTTTTATTAATGTTTGGCCCATCTACCAGCCGTTAACCACCCTCAAAATATAGTATAGAGACATGAAAAAGCAGATCCAAGAAAATCAAAAATACTGCAAATGCAATCTGCCCTTATATTGAGACCAATAGGTTTTTTTTTGATAACATAAATCTATTCGAAGGTCGACATCATCTGGTGTTAAAGATTGCAGCCGATGGCATGGTTTCATTTTTTTTTCTTTACTTGACCTTCGACAAATTACCGATACGTATGGTTGTTGTTGTTGTTTGGGAATGGGGAGGGATAGCTTTCGATTTAATGGCTGAGATAACATGGCCATAATAACAACAAGTGGTTGTTGTTGTTGTTATTTGGTTACCCTTAGACCGTTGATGAATGAATGAATGAATGAATAAAGGGGGTAAGTAGATGAATGACTCAAAAGCTCAAAACTAAAACTAAAACCCGATATTTTTATTTTTTTTTTTTTTGAACAGAATAGAAACTTTTTAAAGCCTATCGTCTCTTGGCTGCTGCAATGCTGCAGCACTCGTGTTTGATGTTCATTCATTCATTCATTCATTGATCAATTCAAAAAGAAAAGAAAAAAATGAATAAAAAAAACGGGACCCTTTTTCATTTTTTTTTAAACTTGCTGTTAGGTTATTTGGGAAAGCCGAAGAAACTCACCACCATTATCAACTAGAAAAGTTTTCAACATTTCGCGTGATCAAAAACCTTGTAGCTATAGGTAAGCTTTGAAACTTTGAATTGAATTTTTTTTATTTTCATTTGAATTCACATTATACATGCATATATGTGCACACACACACACACGCACGAACAAAGCTCATTTTTTCTGGTTACCTGCATGAAACTTTCTTTCGAAAAGAATTATTACCCATGTTCAACCACCACCACCACCACTACCCACCATCATCATCATGATTATTTTTACTGTCGAAATCCAATTCATATGAAAATATTGAATTGTATAAGCTGCCATAATTCTTATGGATAATCATCAACAGAAAGAAAACCTGGCTTGAAATAAAACAAAAACAAAAACATCATTTTGCAACGAATTAATATTGCATTGGATCGTTTTCAGTTGGGACCATAGTTGTGGTAATAGTGGTGGTGGTGGTGGTAAAACTTGAAGAAACAGGATGAATAGAAAAACCGGTAAGAGAACACTACAACAACAACAACAAGAGGATAGGGAGAAAAAGAAGTGGTGAGCTTTGTTGCCTTCATCATCATCATCATCAAATCAAAGCAACAAGCTAAGTTTCTCTGTGTTTGTGTGTGTGTGTATGACGAACAAGAAATTCATAGTCAGTCAGTCAGTCCATGATTGTGGATCGTATCGTTCATTACAAACATACACTATACAAAGATTTATGAAAAAAAAGTATTTAGCAAATTGCTTTTACCTGCTGTATGAAAGTATGCATGTGTATGCTTGTATGCAGCATGTGTGTGTGTGTGTGTGTGTGTATGTGCGTGAGAATTGAATCTACCTGTTGATTGATACACCAACCTGTTGATTCACGGCCGTTTTTATTTTGCATCGCTTCAAAAGTGTTTGTTATTATCACCATTTTTCTAAAAAATTCTTTTAATTTTTCAATTCTAGATTCTTTCTTCATTTTTTTTTATTTCACGAATCAATTCAATTGATTTGTGTTTTTGTTGTTGTTGTTGTTGTCCACGTGTTCATCAAATCATTGTTTTTTTTCTATTTTGTTTGTTTTGCTGTCATTCCATCCGATGAATATGTCATGATATTGTGTATGTGTATATGTGTGTGTATGCCATTCGTTATTGCCCTTATAATAATAATAATAATGATCATTTGCCATCAAAATATCGGCATTTTTTCATCCAATTAATATAATTATCATCATAATCATCATCATCATAACACCACACAACAGATATTTAATAGCTTCAAATGTCATTGACAACAACAAAAACGACATAAAACAAAAATTCCAATCTATACAACAGAGATCATTCTATAAATAACATCCTGATTTGTTTGTTTGTTTGTTTTTTTTTATTCAACAACCAACAAAATAATCAAAAAAATAGTAATAGTCAAACAAATCAATTTTTTGGGCCTCGATTTTTTTTTGAATGGCCTTTATTGATTAATTTGGTGTGTGATTTGCTCCAAATTGTTTTTTTTTTTGGTTTTGTTTTTTTGAAAAATTCAATTTTATCAACATGTTTTTAATGAATAATTCAACGATAACGACTACGACGATGAAGACAACAAATTCATGGTCGTTTGATCATCATCATTTTTTTACAAAACTAAAATCATCATCGTTTTCATTAACAAGAACAACGAGGTTATCGTCGTCGTCATCATCATCATCATATAATTCAACAATGAAAATAATATCATCATCATTATCATCATCTTTATTATTACTACTACTGTTGTTGATTTTAGGTTAGTTTTATTATTCAAATTCAATTTTTTTTTCATTTGTTCCAAATTTTTATATCACACATCATGGTTTTTATTTGAATCCTTCCATGATGATGATCATCATCACGTTAACGTGATATTTGTTTTTTCGTTTTTTGCTTTTCATTTTTATTGTACTACAAATCTTGTATTTTTGCTGTTTTTGTTTAGAATTATTTAATTTATGAGAATTTTTGGAGAAAACGATGAAATTAATTTTTTTCTACAAAACTTTTACCATTTTGTTTTCCTATTCGTTGTTGAATGAAATGAATTTGATACTTTAAAAATGTCGATGTGGATCAATCTATCCATTCAGACCATTGACCATTTTTTTTTAGCGATAACCAATCAAGCACATCTGTCTTTGATAAATAAGATTTCTTGTTGTTGTTGTTGTTGCTGGTTTGGTGTCTCTTTGGATTTTCGGTTGGTTGACTTGCTGGAGAATGTGTGTGTGTGTGTGTGGTGTGTATGTGGCCAATTTTAAAAAAATTTTTTACCAAACCAACAACAACAACAAGCAATTTTCAAGCAATAATACGGTGACGACTAAAACCAAAAGATAATGTTATGGCCGAATAAGAGTAAATCATTCGAATGACTTGTGCAAAGACATGATCATTTTTTTTTTCGTCTTCACCTTCTTCTTTTTCTTTGGCTACAACGATGATGATGATGATGATGATCGGCCGTCGTGGTCATGGATTCAAAAAGATTTTTACAATAAAATAAAAAACAAAAAAAAACTTCCATTTGGAAATGTAATCCTCTTGTGATCATCATCATCATCATCAATGGCGGTTTTTTTTGGTCGATCATAATTGCAGGTTTCTTTTTATGAATCTTTTTTTTTGCTGATCGTCCGACCATAAACGAATAATCGATGATTATTTTGTAAAAAAAAAAGTTTTTTTTGGGTCAAAAATTGATTTTTTTTTCTCTCTCTCTCTCTCTCTCTGTTTCACTATTAAACATGAGAATGTTTGTTTGCTGGCAAAAAAACAAAAATCAAATTCTTATGTAGCAATCGATCAATCAATCAATCAACCAACCAACCAATCATTCATTCATGTGACAATCAGATTTGTCACCAAAGAAACGATTTTGCAAATAAAATTTTTTTTTCTTTCTTTCTGAAACAATCGATTTCGAAAACAATAACGGATATATTCGTGAACAACAATTTTAACCTGTTGATGGTGTATGTATTCGTAAATAACGTCTATTTGCAAATTTGAATATGCTTAATTGATTTTATCATCATCATCATCATCATCAACATTTTTTTTGTAATCAACGATCCAAAACAAAAAAAAAAAAAAAAAAAAAAAAAAAAAAAGCCAACATTCACATTGACAACAATGTCCAGTAATAAATCTTTTCTATTCTATTCTTTCCATTAATCAACAGCTTTTGAGGTTATAAACTAAGAAGTAGATGGTTTGTCATTTGTCGCCCATCTCTCTCTCTCTATACGTTTGTCTGTCTTTCTATTCTTGTCCATTTTATTATCATCTTCAAAAAAAAAAAATTTAAATTTTTAACAAATTAAAAATGAATGAAAATGGTCATCATTACCACACACATCTTATCATCATCATCATCTAGTGTTTGTTTGATCCGTTTATGATTTTAATATGTTTCTCTTTTTGTTTAAGAAAAAAAATCATCATCCACACATAACAATGAAACAGTTTGTGTTCTATATTTTGTCCTGTTTTTTGTTTTGTTTCTTTTATATCTTTTTTTTCTTTTTTTTTTTTGAATAATTTTTCAATGCTTTGTCATGTCCAGTGTCTGTCATCATCATTTTTCTTTATATATAATCATAATTTGTTCCACTGTTACATGTATATAGTAGTACAGTATTGAATTGTATATTATCAAGTCATATTCTTTATGGCTAATAATCCATAAAATCCTCTCATTGAATAATAATAAGAAAAATTCCTTGAAAATACAAAATGGTCATCTCTTGAAATAGTTTCTGTTGTTGTTGTTGTTGTTGTATTACTGAGAATAGAAAAAAAAGTAGTTTATCATTATTATATTATTATTATTATGATTCAAAGAACAAAAAAAAATGAAATGAAAAATTATCTTGTCATTCTTTTTTTTCGCTTTGTTTTGTTTTTGTTTCATTTGAAAAAGAAAACAAAAAAAAAATACTTGATCGCTTTGCTCGCGCGAGCTAATAATAATTTTTTTATTTCTATGATGATGATGTTATTTAGTGATGGCAATCCTCTCTCTATAACATAGGCTTGGCATTTAGATACACAGAATGAAATATTTCATTTTTGAATCTTTTTTTTTTTTTTTTGTCTTGATTCAAACACTCAGTAGGCGGCCTTGATTGTTGAGTATAAAATTGGGAATTTTTTTTTGGTCCAATCCATCGATGTTTTTTGTGTGTGTGTGTGTGTAGACACACGTAGTAGTTATATTCATATAGAGTTTGTGGTGGTATGACCCCTAACAGCAACAGGTGTGGATTAATATTTGATTTTGATTTTTTTTTTTTTGATTTGATTTGTCGGAATGAATTTGTCAAATAAATGTCGAATTTATCCGAGAATAGAGAAAATAATCAAAGCGAATTGGCCATTTTTTTTTCTAAACCAGTATCTTCAATTTTGGCCACATTATGTGGTTGATTTATGTGGTCGACTTTGTTGTTTTTTTGTTGTTGTTGTTGTTGTCATTTCGTTTGAATTTTTTTCTTCTTGTTTCATTTTTGTCTTTCTTTGTGAATGAATGATGGCTGCTGCTGCTGCTGCTTTAGCCAATATAGCTCACTATTTTTTTTTCTTTAATGATTTTGAGATTAGACTTTGGTGATTATATAATCAAATGTTGACTGTGGAAGTGATTTAAGAGATGAAAAATTTTGCAAAAAAAAAACAACCAAAACCAAAAAAGAATGAAGAGGTGGATGTGTGTGTGTGTGTGTGCGTTGCTTTAAATGGTCAATGTGAAAAAAAAATTTTTCATTTAAATTTTCATCTGATGAAGATGCCTACACACACACACACACATACACACCTGTGGCTGCTTGCTGTACAGCATTTATTCATTTAAATGACCGACCCCCATATCTTTTTCCTATCTGGCTTGTGATTCTTCACACATCTTTGATGAAGGGTGAGAATGATGTTGATGATGATGATGGTGCTAAAGTCTGCTAGATTTATATTTTAAAGAAATTGGAAAAAATTTTTTTTTCAAAAGTCATGTCTCATAACTCTCGTTGTTTTTTCTCTCTCTAGAGAGAGAGAGATTTAAATTTTCCAATTTGAATGTATGTATTTCACATTTGACATTTTTTTTCTGTTGTTGTTGTTGTCATCATTGCCATAATCATAATAATCGTTGACATTTTATAAAGATCATAATTTTGCTTTTTTTATCTGTTTTTTTTCGTATAGAAAAAGAAATTGTGAAAAAAAAACCACATTAAAAATGATGTGTGTACTGATGAATGGATGATGATGTTAATTATATGAAATCCTTGAAATGGTGAAAAAAAAGGTGATGAGTATCGTTAAAAAAAAATTCACTCCAAAAAAAAACAAGTGACATGAAATTAAAATGTCATCCAATCATCCTATGATGATGATGAAATGATCCCATTTTGGAAAATGATTTTCAAACGAAACAGCAAAAAAAACCAAAATCCAAATTGAAAAATTTGAAAATCTAGAACAAAAAATTGGATGCCGTGTTGATGATCCATGATCGTCGCCATTAATGATGATGATTATTATCATCATCATCCAATATATATGGCATTTAATTCATTAAGATGAAAAAATGTCACAGATTTTTTTTCTATCTAGTTCAAAGTTTACTTTTTTTTGTGTGTGTGTGTGCTCGAGGTGTTCCATATTTGGATGATGAAAAATTTTTGAAATTGAATTGATTGAATACTCAATAACCTCGTCATATTTCTTTTTTCGATATTTAAAATTCATGAATCTTATGATTATGATCAAAAATTAATTTCATGATGATTTTGATCCATCATCATAGGCTTTTGTTTTTGATTACTTTTTTTTCAAACAAAAAATGAAAATTCCAATATCCGATTTTGAACAATACACACGCATACATTCAATTCATTTGAAAAAAAATATCAAATGAAATGAAACTAAATTTAGACAAAAAAAAAACAAAAAAGCTATCGAATTACCAATTAATAAACGTGTGCATGTGTGTGTTTGTATATTGAATACCCGGGTTGATTGTTCAAGCTTTAAAATACCCGATCATCATCATCATCATATTTGATTCTCATTCAATTTGGTCAAACACACACACACACACATTGAAAACATTCGATCATCACGATGGTAATGATTTTTTTTTCTCTGCTATTGAGAACAACAAACAACAAAAAAAAACAAGAAATCTATGACCATCCATCCACAACGAAATCAATGTTGATGATGATGATGATGACCGGTGTCTTTTTTTTCTTCATTTCGATCGAATTTTCGTTATTTTTTCTTTCTTTCTCTTTCTTCCTTTGGAATAGAATTATTATCCGACCTGGATGCGCTTGATTGGACAATCACGAACATTTTCTAGTGTATATATTTTTATTTGTGTTTCGTTTTTTTTTCTATTTCTTCACTCACTAATCTTGTATTGACGTAGACAATTATTATTATTCCCATTCACTTTTTTTTCTCATATTTTTTTTGATTTTGACCAACTTTTCCATTTCATTCATTGATCATCATCAAGATGATGATGATAATGATGATACCATAAATAAGACTCATGTTATGTGTATATGTGTATGTTATAGATATATCGACCTGTCGGATTCTCAATTTCGGTTATTATTACAAATGATGATGATTGTTGATGATGATGATCGAATGATGTGTAACATTTTTTTTTTTTTGAAAATCTATCCATTTTCATTTTCATTTCATCAACAACAACAACAATCCTTAAATATACAAATATATGTGATCCACATATTTTTTTTCCACAAACGAAAACTCGTACAAACACGCAATGGATGATGATGATGATGATCATATTCAGTATTCAGCATCGTTGCCGGATTGCCGTTTTCTTTTGTTATATTGAATGAGAAATAAAAAAAAAATTTAAATTCGATGATTTGAAAAAGAATGGATGGAGAGAGAGAGAGAGAAAGGTATCACATTTCCTATAATATCAAGATGATGATGATGATGACTTATTTTCATTGTGTTTTGTCATTTATTTTTCCAAATTGTTGTTGTTGTTGTTGTTGTTGTTTATCATCATTTTTTTATCTGTTTTTTCTGTTAATAACTGAATGATGTATTTGTATGCGTGTGTGTGTGTGTGTATGTATGTGTGTCTGTCGATTTTTTTTCTGCTTTATAACAATATAATGATGATGATGTGATGATCATAATGATATGGCCATTTGTCATCATTATCGATGGATTCATTTAAATTTTTTTTTGTCATTTTTCATTCATTTTTGATTTCAATCCAATCCAATGTGTTATTGTTACATGTATACACAAACAAACACCCAATATTATTATTATTATTGTTGTGGATCATCATCAAATCGATATCGATAATGAATATCGATGAATATTGAAATTTCATTTTCATGTTTTTTTTTGACCTTAGCTTAACTTCCTCCTTTTCCTTTCTATTGTGTGTCTGTGAATTTTTTTTCTCTCATTTTTTTTCGCGTGTATGCATGATGGCCATGTGGTTTAAAATTATTCTTCATTCATTACATTCAGAAATATTCATGTCACAAACACGCACACACATAGTGTTTTGCTGTTCTGTTCTGTTGTTTTTTTTTACTTTTGGCTAATTTATTTTTTGTTTTTCATTTTTCTTTTCGTTCAATTTTCAATTTTCGATGCTTTTTCTTTTTTTTTTTTTTGCTGGAATGTCCAAGGTCGATAGTGTCATTATTATTGTTTCTGAACATTTCGCTTTTCTCTTCATTATTACTTGGCTTTCGTTGTTTTTTTTTCTTCGATTCTTCTTTTACCATTCGAATTGCTCGCGATTCTTCGATAATGATGTTTGATGATGGCTAGTGTAGGTTGATGATGATGGCGATGGCGATGACCATTTGCCCATCTCATCTTTTTCAATCTTCTTCGTCGTCGTCATTTTGGCAATTCTCATAATAATAATAATTATCATCATTATTATTACTAGATGATAATGATGAATACCATCCCTCCTGCTCCTCATTCTCGCACTTTTTTTTGTACTATCATAATTTGAATATTTTTCAATCAAAAAAAAAAAAAAAAAAATTGAAAATGAATTGTAGGGTATTTTCACTCAGGGTCTTTTTTTTGTTATTTTGAATTGATCGATTTTTTTTTGCTTGATTTCTCTCTTTCTTTCTTTGCCTGCACATTGCTTTATTTTTTTTTTTTTTTATTTCTCGATATTCAATTTTCTTTCATTTCAAATATATTATGAACTAATCCTATTTCAATGTTAAAATGATTTTTCTCTCTGGCCTGGTCAACGAGAGAAAAAAAAACCACATATTGGCTTGATTTGGATTATTGCCATTTCTTTTTTCTTTATTT
Organism: Dermatophagoides farinae; assembly: GCF_024713945.1. Classification (NCBI taxonomy): domain Eukaryota; kingdom Metazoa; phylum Arthropoda; class Arachnida; order Sarcoptiformes; family Pyroglyphidae; genus Dermatophagoides; species Dermatophagoides farinae. The sequence continues at coordinate 1,120,199 of NC_134685.1, read as the reverse complement.
ATATTCACTTCTGCAGAACCTGTTCTATAATAAATTATTATTATTATTATCATCATTGTATTACATATATATGGTATTATCATCATCATCATCATCATATATGAAATGAAATTAGAAATAGAAAAAAAAACAGCCATGAATTAATGCGAAAATTTTTTTTTTATAGAATAAGAGAAAGAAAATTGTCAAACCTTGACCATTTGCCATCATCATCATCATGATGATCATCATACATAAAACTTGTGTATGAAAATCTTGATGATTATGATGATGATGATGATAGTTATGGCTTTATTGGTGACAATCTTGGTTATCCATCTTTTTCATTTCTCTCAATCTTTTTACTATACTTTTTTTTGTTGTTTGTGTCCATCATAATTTTTTATGCTGTATGTGTCTGTGTGACATTTGTGTCCACACACACTTACACACACACACACAGTCAAAAATCTTGTTCCCAATGTCACATTTACAATACATGCACACAAAAAAAAGTTGATGGACATGAATGATGAATTTCGTTTGTTGTTGTTGTTGTTTCTTAATTCTTTACTTTTTGTTTAAACATTCACATAACACATCCACACACACACACACACAAGCAGGTTTTTTTTTTGTTTTCCACATTTTTACTCTTGATTCTTCAAATTTCATTTCCTATCCAAATTATCTTTTTGTTCAATGTTTTTATTTGATGATTCACACATGAATAATGTGTGTGTGTGTGTGTGTGTAATTCATTGCAACATATAGACAGCTTCACACAGGTATTCCAGATGATTGTTTGTGTCTCTGTTTGCACAGAGTGGAAAAAAATGATCCAAATTGGATCACCAAAAAAAAAAAAACAGAAATGAAAAATGTTTCCATAATAAATCAAAAATTATGAATTTTTTTTGAAATTTTTTTTTTTTGATCAATGAATAAGATAATCAATTATGGTCAACAAAATATACATACATATTTGATGGCAACACCTATGCAATGAATGAATGAATGAATGAAAATTTTGCAACACACCCACATTGATATTTTTTCCCCCCATTTCAAATGGAAAACTCTTTGAATGAAAAGGTGGAGTAAACGTTATCTGTGTTGTGTATATATAGGTATGTGGTATTTTTTTTTTTTTTTTTTGTTCACCATCTATCACCATAGTGGTCGTTTATTGTTGTCGTCGTCGTCGTCGATCATTTTTCCATTTTTTTTTTTGTTTTTCTCTTGTCATTTATTCCGTCAGTTTTTTTTTTGTTACAAGTTTGTCAAGAAATTTTTTTTTGTAAATATTCATCATATCAATCGATTTTGATGATGAATTAATAATGATGATGATGATTGTCTTTGAAAATCTTTATGCAAATGATGTTGAAGATATGGATGCGGATGTGGATCAAGGTTTAACGAAAGAAAAAAAACACACACACACACACATGCACAATCATTATTCATAATTTGAATAAGTTGTTGGTGGGATTATTAATCCTTCAATAATAATAAAATAAAAATATATGGCCAATATGGATCAAAATCGATCAATCAATTTTTTCATTAATCCATATGTACATATCAAGAAATATTGAGTACAAATAGCCGGCATCATCATCATCATCATCATCATAATCGTTTGACATCATTGGCCTTTTTATTTTGTTGTTGTTGTTGTGTTCCAAATGGATCAGCCCAAATCTTCACTATCGAATCCTATTCATCCAATGCAAAAAAAAAACATTTATTATCCATTCGATTGTGAACAAACAACAACAACAACAACAACAAAATCCATCATTCGGTGACGACGACGACGAAATCGAATCAACTATTCGTACAGTGTTTGAAAAATAGATGAATGAATGAATGAATGAAAATTAGAAGTTTTTTTTTCTATTTATCAAACAATTACCTGTTATGTTTGTGTGTTGTGTGTGTTTGTTACAATGTAAATCCAATCTATCGAAATTTTCATTTGGAAAAAAAATGAAAACGTTGATGATGATGATGATGATGATGACCTTATAAATCAAAAATCGAACGTTTATAATAAATCGAATTCGGTTTAGTTCTTTTCTGATTCGTTTCAAACTGTCCTGTACATAAATGACATGACCTTTTTTTTGTTCTTTCCTTTTCCTTTTTTTTGTTCATTTTCTCATTCAATTTGATATTTTTTCCCTGTTTGTTTTTTTCTGTGGTGTTTGCCATGTGAAATAAAATGAAAATTTATATACCTGTACGTACAGAAAAATAACCTAACCTTTACCTTTTTGAATGAAATGAGAAATAAGAAAAAAACCATTCGAGGCAATAGCAGTCAAAAAAAAAAAAAAAAAAATGAACTCATAGAGACACTAAAGTAACAGGTAGGCAAAAAAAATTGCTACCCACCACAATCACAACAACCACCACCACCACCTTCCTCCCTCCGCTTGATCATCAAATTCGACGACCGTGAACATGTTTGAAAAAAAAGAAAAAGAAATACCCTCAGCACATACACACACACACACTCACAAACAAAATAATCTGATCTTTTCTTCTTCCCCATGCATGTTGTGTAAGGTTAGAAAGATATCGAGGTAAACTTAGACTTACCCATCATCATCATCATCATCATCAACGACAACAACAACAACAACAACATGGCAAAGTAGAATGAAAACCTAACCTACCTGTATATGAATTGATTGCCCATAGGTTTTCAATTCAATAATGTTGCTGTACATACATACTTTATATTGCCTTGCCTAGCAATGTTAACGATTTTTTTTCACTGGTTTCATTCAACTTCTTCTTCCAGTTATCGTTGTTGTTGTTGTTTGAATCATGAATGTTTTATGCGTACAGTATAAAAAAAATAAGTTTTACGTTGATCTTTGGCCAAGAAGAAAAACACACGCACACATTGTAAATGGCCAAATCGTTGTCGTTGTTGTTGCTGTTGGGTAAACCGAATTAAATTGCCTAGCCAAGTCAAGCCATCATTATTATTATCATCATCATCATCGTTGTCGTCTTCGTCGTCGTCATCGTCAAAAAAAAACTTTGAATCTCAGCTTGAATTTTTGAATTGCCATGATCATTGACTGTATATACTGACGACCATGATATCATCGAAGAACAAAAAAAAAATCAAGCTAAAACTAAAATTTAAAGTATGGCTGTGATTCGTTCTGTTATGTAGGGTGCAAGAGTAGTAGAAATATATTTTTTTCCTTCATATATAATCATCATCAGATCGACCATCAAAAAAAAAAAAAAAAAAATTTTGACGATGATCATATAGATGAAACGCGCGAACAAGACCAGAAAGATTGTTTTGCGAATGTGTGTGTGTGTGTATGCGTGCACACCTTGAAAAAAAAACGAAAAAATTTCACTAGAATTTTTTTTTCCTTCAAAAAAAATAACATTCTCAGGAATCAAGGTACAACAACAACAACAACAAAAAAGATAGATTGTATCGATTTCCTTGAACATTGAATATATGAATGACCATTGAAATTTGAATCCATATGGAGAAAAAATTTGATTGAAATTGATTGAATCGATTATTTATTTCTACAAAATATGAATCAATCATCATCATCATCATCATCATCAATGATGAATCATTCTATTTCACATAGATCATATCATTCAATATGACCAGGATGAAAACCTGATCCTTATTTATAAAGAATAATGACGATGATGATGATGATGTGAGATGATAGGAAAAAAAGAGAAGAGGCATACACACACACACACATACGTTTAATATCGTTGATCTTTAATTCGATTCTCAATCCAAAATTGAATGGCAAATGTGGATGTTATATATTAATGTATTATGTCAGTAGAAGAAGAAAAAGTCAGGGCGCACCTTAATTTTTTTTTCGTATTTTTTTTTTTTTTTTGCCATAAATGTGTAACATTTGAGTAACAACGAGATAGCAAAAAAAAAAACTTGTCATTTTTTTTTCTCTTGATCAAACAAATATATATTCGAAATGGTCGATTGATTCAATATCGATGAAAGAACGGCGCGCACACACACACACAGACAACGTGAGAATCGATTTTTTTTTTTTTTTTATTTGGCTTGGACCCTTGTCAAACCAAATAACAAATCTTGTAATTGGCCAACATTAACCAAAAAAAATTCCGTTGATAATGATAATTATGATGATGATAATGATGATTATCATCATCATCATAATAATCATACCTTGACTAAATAATAATCATTGTGTAAATGTTTCAGTGTTTTTTTTTTTTTGGTTTAATTTTTATTTTTCAGCATTCATATAACCGGCCATCATATTATACATCAGTATGTGTGTGTGCCGCACCTCCCCATATTTGAATTTTTTTTTCTTGGTTTTTTTTCATACTAATAATATAATCAACTGTTATATATATGAATGAATGTGGAAAGGAAAAAAAACTCCATTTCCAAGGTGTGTTCCACCACCACCACCACCACTTGAACAGTGAATAACAGGTCAAAATTCAATTCAATTCAAATGCTCAATTCATTTTAAATCTGAAAAACGACAAAGAGAGAGAGAGAGAGAAGAAAAGGATAATGAAAATTGGCCAACAACAACAAAATCTATAGCTATTATGGATTCAACCAATGTTGTTGATAATGATGATGATGATAATGAGCGAATGTCTTGGCTATTTTTTTTTTATTTCATGAATTGATGAGATTAAGGGGTGTTTCATCCTCTACTAATTGGAGCAATTCGTATCCATTTCCAATTTCATCAATTAAGGGGTGAGGTTTTTTTTTGATGATGGCACAGGATGTAAAATAAAATCCAAGAAAAAAAGGACGGGTTATTATTATTGTTGTAGTTTTATGTTGGCATTTGACCATGAAGAATTTAGAATTTAAATTTTTTAGTTATTATTATGGTCATTTATTGTTCATCAAGATGATAATGATGATGATGATGATGATAATGTGGCCAGGATGTGGTTAGTGTTTCTTTCTACTGATGATTATGATTGATAATTTAAATGAATGAATGAGTGAATAAGACGAATAGAAAAAAAATGCAAAGATGTATCCATCCATATGTGCGATATGAGATCATTTTAAATTTTTTTTTTCAATACCAGAAAAAAAATAAATTTTTAAAGATGAAAAAAAAAACATTCCATGGAAAAATGTCCATCATCTGAATTTGAAATTGTTGTTGTTGTGGTTGTTGTTGTGGTGGTTGTTGTTGTTGATGGTGATGACCAACAACTTGAACGAATCGAAAGATGATGATGATGAGACCTGAAGATTGAGGACTGAACAACAACTGTCAAATATGAATGTTGATTTAAAGTGGCAGGTTTTTTTTTCTCCAATCCAACCAATGTGAGATGAACTGAAAACTGACCATGAAAATTATCATCAAGTTTTTTTTTCGTTCACATCATTCTATATAACTTTGATCATCGAAGTTTTGGTGCAATCCAAATGTTGTTGTTGTTGTTGTTTTTCCTTTCTGAAGGGGCCATATAAACAAATACTTGAAACCTGTCTCTATGTATGTATATCGGTTGTTCATTTTCGAGCCAATCATCATCATCATCATTGATAGTCATCCAGTTTCAAGTCTGTCAAAAAAAAAAAAAAAAAAAAATAATAATAAAGACTTGACTTGAATTCCAAAAAAAAAAAAATTGTCGGTCTTTTATATGTAGGGTAAATTGTTGCTGATTCGCTCATCATCATCATCATTATCGTTCAATGGTCAGTGGTCAGTTCATTAAATTATTTATTCACCACAACACACTATTGTATATATAAATATAGCCATTGGCCATCATTATCATCAACGATGTGTCACACATTTTATGGTTATATGTGTGTGTGTGTGTGTGTAGTGGCTATATTTAGAATCATCATCATTGCTGATGATCTACAAACCAACCACAAACAAAACAAAAAAAAAACAACAGCAACACTAATGAAAATAGAAAACACTGAAAACTCTTTTTTCCCAAATGACTTGGTCACCTAAAAAAAATGGAAAAACAAAATGGACAACAACAGCAGCAGCGACTGTTGGCGACTCAAATCAAATCAATCAGTTATTTTTTTTCTCATTACATATATAACATTGATTGTGTTTCTGTTGTTGGTGATTAACTTGATCATCAATTTCTGAATCTGATCTATTTGATTAATACGATGTTTTTTTTCGAAAAAAGCTGATATTTTCATTGATGATGATGATGATGATGATCAATCTGTTCGGACATTCATCGATTTGATCTGATTACAAATTTAATCGAAAAAAGGGTGATTTTTGGTGGTCAGTGTAGTTAGTCAGCCGGTCCACCGGTCAGTTGGTTGATCGAAAATCGATTAATAATCTATTCATTCATTCAATTTATTATTATTGAAACTTGTTCTAACTCTATATGGGTTGACATTTTCAATTTATTTTCATTTCTAATTTTGGAATTCGAAATCTTTGATCTGATTTGTTTTTTTTTGTTGTTGTTGTTGTTTGAAATTCGTATGAGAATGAATATTGAGATGGCTGGTTGATTCGTATAAAAATTTTCTTCGCTTGTCATCATCATCATCATTTCAGGCTCGTTGATTCAATTCGATTCGATTCGATTCGATTTGGAATCATTTTTTTTCTTTTGAAAAATAAAAAATAAAATAAAAAAAGCCCTGCAAACAAGGTGAAGATTTTTTTTTTTGCTTCACTATCTATCGTGTATTTGGTTCGCTTGTCAAAGGAAACAAAACAAAACAAAACGAAAATTTCATTCCTCTCTCTCTCTCTCTCTCTCTCTTTCGCCTTTTCTTGTGAACCCAAGAAAAAAAGTCTGAAAGAAAGAAATTCGAAAATAAAAATACAATCCACACCCCCTTCTCCTGTCATATTTATTTTGTTTTTTTATTATTGAAGACCAAATTGATGGTAAACCTATGGAAAACAGCTGCCATACCTATATCTATATGTTGCCCACGGGGTCGATCTTCATCAAAATCGAATCGTTCATAGCCATCTCGTTGTCGTAGTCTTAGTCTTCACTTTAGACTGGTGGCCTCACCTGTTTTTTTTCTGTTGCTAATTTTTCAAATTCACGTACAGCATATGTTTTTTTTTGGTTGAGATCCACTAACATATACACAATCATCATCAAATGGCGGGTGGTTCTTAGTTCTGGGCTTGATGATGATCATCATCATGGTGCGCCAAATGATGACTATGATGATGATGATGATGAAAAAAAGGTACCCAACCTTGTTGATTTGGTTTTTGTTTTTGTTTTTGTTGTTTGTTCGAAAGACCTTGGCCATTGGCATATTTGACCTTTTTTTTCTCTCTCCCTCTCTCATAATTTGTGAAGCATCCTCATCATCAAATTCGCACCATCACCACCTTTGTTACCTTTACCTTTTTTGATTTGTCGATTTTTTTTCGCTGCTGCTGTTGTCTTTCAAATGTTGATGATGATTAGTTTGTTTGAAAATAAAAACAAACAAGAATCTTCTTCATCTTCATAATATGAACATTTTTTTTTCGTTTGTTTGTTTGACTGACAGCCGTATTTAACTGAACTTTGATTTTTTTTTTTGATGTTGAATGATTAGAATGATGGTTTGTTTTTTTTCGTAGTTATTCTAGTTATCTGGATGATTCGTGTGTCCATCCAATCATTTTGTGTACATATTCGAATGTTGATGATGATGATGATGATTAGAAGGAAAAGTTTTTTTTCAAAAATTAAAAATTTTTTTTCAATCGAAAAAAAACTGTCAAAATGAGCCGTTGTTGATGATGAACTGAAAAATTATTATTAGTTTTTCAATGTTTGTTTGTGCCGGACAAATAACAAATCCGATTGATTGATCGATAGTTTGACCGCGTCCGACCAACACATACAGACAAATTATACACTTGTTAAAAAAAAATTGTTGTGATTTTTTTTTTACTTTTTCCACGAACTTGTCAAACTTTCATTTTACTGCAAACACAAACATTTATTATTTCATTTCATTTCGATGTATTGATGATGTATTGTATGGAGATGTTAATCGCCTCAAGGTAGGTGAGAGAAAGAGAGAGAGAAAATCAATAAAACACACAAATTTTAAATTTTAAAATTTTCAAATCCGACAATGATTTGATGTGAAAAATAAACCTTGAAAGCGTGATGATGATGATTTCAGCACAAACGAATTCGAATGTATGTATTCGAATATTTGACTCTATTTTAACCACATGAACAACACACAATAAACGGATTTTTGTACATTGACCCTATTGACAAACAAAAAAAAAACAAAAAAAAATAAACATTTGATCATTATTTTCACCGGTAATTATATTCTATTTGACCGGATCATTATTATACACACTCACAAATGCTGTTTATCATAAAATTTAATCAATATTTCTATATATTTTGATCAACCTGTTGTTTAACTGAACAAAGCTGAACAACAACAACAACAATGATTAAATGGCTAGATTGGCAATTTATCTTTGAACGAAAAATTTTGTTGTTTGTTTTGTTTGTTTGTTTCATAATTTGGCCAAAATTATTAATGATGATAATAATAATTTTGTCCATTTCTAGATCATAGATTAGCAAATTGATCTCGATTGATATTTCTCAAGTCTAATTTTTTTCGTTCGTTTTTGTTTGTTTTTTTTCTATTTTTTGTTGTTGTTGTTGTTGTTGATTAACATAATTACTAAATTTTTCATTATTTTTTTTCTCCTATATAGTAAATGAATGTCGATCAGATGATCAATCATCAGCTTTAATCACAAAAGATGCACTTGAAGGTGAAACCATACGATTAGATTGTCGTTATAATCCACGTCTTTTGGATCTAAATTCCAATAAATTAATATTCTATTGGCATCGAAAGAATCATCTTAAAACTGATCCTGTGGCCATCAATGAAAATCCATTAGAAATTGATTATTTAATTGAATATAATACCGATGAAGGTATCTATGATCTGATCATCAAAAAAGCACAATATGATCGTGACAATGGACAATTTGAATGTAAAATAAAAGAAGCTGGTAATGGTGCCGAAGTTAAAAGCCGTAGCTATATGGTCACGATTTTAAGTAAGAAAAAAAAAATATTGTTTTTTTTCCCATCACTCGACTTGATTTTTTTTTACCTACTAAACTACATATTTATTTATCTTTTTTTCCCTATCTCACCTCACCATCATCATCATCATCATCATCATTTACTGCCGATAATTGAATCACCCACCAAACGAAAATTAATAGTTCCGCCTGGACCACCGATCATCACACCAAACAATCCAATTGCGCGTGAAGGTGAAAAATTTCGTTTAAATTGTTCAAGTGAAGGTGGCTCACCAGATCCAGTGATCCAATGGTTTCGTGATGGTAAACTTCTTGATGGCCAAATGTATTATGGCGGTACACGTAGTCGACCTACAATAAATACATTGATCATTGATCCATCTTTAGATCATGATCGTGCTATCTATAAATGTACCGTCTGGAATCGTGCTACACCACAGGAACGTAAATTGGAATCATTTGTTTCACTCACTGTTCATTGTAAGTGTCGACAATCTAATTTAGTTTTTTTGTTTGTTTGTTTGTAATAAAAAACAACAAATTGACGTCGAATGTTTTTTTTTATTGACAGATAAACCACGTATTACTGTTGGTCCATATAATCCTCTAAATGTTCCTAATGATGGTAATGCTGAAATGAATTGCCAGGTGGAAGCTAATCCTCCTGTTCGTTCAATAAGATGGATGAAAAATGGTATGGTATTGGCCAATACAAATAACCATACTATACTTCGTGTTAAGCCTGAAGATTCAGGAATGTATGATTGTATTGCTGATAATGGAATCGGTGGACAGCCATCAAATAAATCATTAGAATTGATCGTATTACATGGTCCACAGATTAGTTTATTATCATTTAAAGAAGCAACAACTGGTGAAAATGTTAATATTAAATGTAATGTCATTTCGAATCCTAAACCACATTCAATAGTATGGTATAAAGAGAATGATCCGTTCTATAAAAAGAATGGTGCCATCTTATCATTAAATTCAATTACACCAAACGATGCCGGTAATTATGTTTGTTCGGCAACAACAACTATCAAACCATCGGGCGCTATGACCGGTATTGAAAAGACAAGCAATGCAACTGTCAAAATTCAAATTAAACATAAACCAGGAAAAGCAGAAATCTATCCAACCAATCCGGTTGCTGTGGCTGGTAAATCATTTACATTAAGTTGTGGCGCCAGTCCACCTGGTTATCCAATTCCTGAATATCGTTGGTGGAAAGAAGGCCAAGAACAACAAGAACTGGGTAGCCGTCCAAACTATACATTTATTGCCGTACATGTTAGCCATGAAGGTCGATATTTTTGTCAGCCATTCAATTCGATCGGTAAAGGTATGATCGGTTCGGTTTATCTATCGGTGAACGAACCGGCACAGATGACAATCTCGATGAAACCACAATTCATTGTGAAAGAAGGTGCTACGAATTTTAAATTAACATGTATTGGTCGTGGTAAACCTCGTCCTAATGTAATATGGACACATAATGATGTAGAAATCAATCCAGATCATAGTGAATTTCGTATCGAAAACAAAGAACAAAATGAAGATGCTGATGTAAAAACTGTACAAACAACATTACATTTTGAAGCAATGGCTCGAAAAGGAGCCAATACATTAACGGCTAATGATCGTGGAATTTATGCTTGCCATTTTAACAATGGTATTGGTGAACCAGTCAAATCTGAAACGGTATTACGTGTGGAACATACACCAGTATTACGTCATACGTATAATCGTGTTGCATTCGATGTTGGTGAAACTGCCGTATTACAATGTAAAATGTCTGCATATCCTATGCCTAAATTTGAATGGTTTTTTAGTGGAAAAATGTTGGATAATTATTTTAATGAACGTTATCAAACAAATAGTACAGAATTACCGGATGATATTCATGTTGGATCATTATCGATTCGTAATACGAAAGAATCTGATTATGGTGATTATACATGTCGAGCATATAATTCTGTCGGTGATGATGATGAACGTACAATCATTAAATTGGTAAAAAAATCAGCACCAGAAACACCGATTCAATTAGAAGTTTTGGAAGTTGTAGCCGATTCTGTTACACTGAGATGGTTAGAAGGTTTTAATGGTGGATTCGCGAATACAGAATTTGTTGTCAACTATGTTGATGGTGAACGAAGTAGAAATGAATCATGTCGATCATTGAATCCATGTAAAATTACATCACTTGAATCAAGACATGAATATCAATTTCGTGTATTGGCTGTCAATCCTAGAGGATATAGCCACTATTCTGATCCATTAAAAGTGGTGACTAAAGTAAATCTGAAAGATATGCCCAGTGCTTATGATTCATCATATGATCGTGAACGTAATATATTGGTATTCCGTGTCGATCCGAATGATGTTAGTCTACGTTTAGTGGCTAAAATTGAAGTTCGAAGCGAAAATAAAGATCAATGGACACCGTTAACCAAAGTCCAAGTATTGTCTGATTTAGAGAATGTTTATCTTAAATCAACATCGGATCCAATCACCGACATACGTGTAATACTTTGTTTACAAAGCAATGAATCATGGTGTGGCTATGAACATCTTGTCAAAATGGATTCATCGTTTACTCGCGAAACAAAAACATCATCTACTGATCATTTATTCGGTGTGATTATCGTTTCAACAATCTGTGCTGTTGTAGCATTTTTTATTATATTATGTTGTTGTTGGAAGAAAAGAGAAAAATCCGAAAAGAAAGATTTTGAATCTGATACGTCAACTGAACGACAATCAACAAAACAAATGGCTCAAAATTTTTTCAGTTCACATGATAACAAAGGTTTGTTTTTTTTTTTTTGAAAAAAAACCTGTAAAATTGTTATTTATTTTTTTTTTCATTTCAATCACTGATTGTATTAGCAGGTTTAATGTCTGATATGGATAATGCTAATCTTAGTAAATTATCATCAGGAATATATGGTTCAACATATAATAATCATCATCCACATCCACATCAACATCATCATCATAATCATAATCATAATCATCAATCACAAAATTATTATCTTACTGGTGATGGACCAAATAGTGATCCAAGTCCAAATGGTAGTAATGAAACTGGCCAAACTGAATTTTGGAATTCAATGAAATCCAATATGATGCATGAAACGGTTACAGATTCAGATATGAATAATTATAATGGTGGTGCTGGTGGTGGTGGCTATAATAATTTGATGAATAATCATCATCATCAATTGATTGATCCAGCCACTGCATATATTAATTCATATTCATCTTATTATCAATCACCTGGTTATCAACAAATGGATGATGTTGATGGTAGAATGGGCCATAATAAAATGAGTAAGTTTTTTTTTATTGTTCATCAATTTTACTATATTGAATTAATAATTTTTTTTTTACCCTTTTACTATATAGATATGCCAACCTATTATGATGAAATGAGCATACAACATGCAAATATTGGACAAACACCATATGGTGGTGGATCAATGATAATGGATACAATGTCCACACAAGATAATATTCTTAATGGTCATAATAATCATCTGAATTCTGGTGGTGGCGGTGGTGGTGGTCCAGATGGTGGTGGTCATTTATCCTATGATGATGAAATGGATTATTCATCACAAAGGTCTCGAGTCATGAATGAAATTATTGTTTAACCAAAACCTCTATACCAAATTCAGAAAAATGAATCATCGATTTTTTTTTCGCCGCTCATTACACGCACACAATCACACATCAGACATACTAACATACATTCGTATGACACAATGACAAAACAAGACATCTTCATCATCATCATCATTATTGCTCAAGATAAAAAAAAATGACCATCAAATCTTTTTTCAAAGAAACGATTATCATCAATCGGTCATTTCAGTCATGTGAATATAACCTAGTTGACCGACCTGTTGATTGAATCATATTTCGATGTTGATGATGATGATAAAGATGACCACACACACTACGACCATTTTTAAAGTTGCTTATTTTTTTCTTTTATTTTTTTTTTCTTGTTTGTTGATATGATCACCCACTATCCTTTGTTGGTTGTCAATTTCATTTCCTGTTGTAAATAATTTTTTCAACCATTTTTTTTAATACGGTCATCATCATCATCATCATTTCATGTTACCACAATCAAATCCTTCACCACCACCAACCCCCACCCCCATCAATCATCAAAATGACATTTTTTTATGTACAGAATTATCATTATTTATCAGATTATTTTTCTTCTTGTTTATCATCTCGCAAACATTCACGACAACAACAACAACAATCACACACATTGACATCAAGCAATTTTTTATTTCATTCATTCAATTCAATTCATAAATCTAAATTGAATGAATGAATATAGCGACAAATTATCAATTTGAAATTTTATTCGTGTATCATTATCATCATCTTTTTGTTGTTGTTGTTGTTGTTGTTGTTGGACAAAATGATGATGATGATGATGGCGATGATAATGATCAAAACGGAACAATATGGATAACGAAAAAAAAACGATCTCAAATTTTACAATTCAATTATTCAAATTTTATTTTTTTTTTTTTTGTTCTTTTCGGTTTATTCGTGCCTTATTTGACCATATTATTATTATTATCATCATTTGATTTACGACTTACATGCTGCAAATCATTGTCCTTTTTGGCTGCTGCTGCTGCTCTATGTACAGATACAGAAGATAATGAAAAAAAATGAATTCAAAACATGAATTGATAACATCATCATTTTTTTTTATTTTGCTTTATTTTTCTTCTTATTTTATTCGTGAATGAATTTTTCTAGTTTGTATAATAACAATAAAAAATAAAAAAAATATTTTATTATTATAACTAAAAGTTTATTTGACAACTAATAAATTGTTCATAAGTAGGGTATATATAATGTATTCGTTGATTTCAGCTGTTTTTTGTTGTTGTTGTTGTTGTTGTTGTTTAGCTGAAAAAATATACAGAATCCATTACTGAATTCAATTCAAATTCTCCTTTCGGTATACGACGATCAACCACCTGATTGATTAGTTCATCATATTCGGCCGAAAATCTTTTATGATTCTTATCATAAAGTTCTAATTTTTTTCGTAAAAATCGTGCCAAATTATCCAATATTGGTTCACTATGTAATGCAACAAATTGTTTTCGACAAAAATAGTTCATCTGATCAATTTCTGATGCATGTGTCCAATAACAATCATGTACGGATGAAAATGTCATTCCATGACGATGACATTCTAATGATGTTAACATCATATGACTTGAATCTAATGAATGAATAAAATTGGCAGGAAAAGCATTCTTTTGTTTCATTACATTCGGTATGAGTATGGTTGGTGTATTTTTCTATATGGGGAAAAAAATCCATAATTAAAAATGAATAAACTACAACAACAACAACAAAAACATACCCGTCGATTTTTGTAATATGATTGAATGACTGGAAAGCCAAGTGGAGTGATCCATTCAACAGTGGAATTATAATCAGTTGAAATAATTTGTGCACAATCGGTAAGCCATTCCTGAATGATTCGTGTCTGTGTAAACATTTTTCGTATGGAGAATAATATTTTTTCCGAAATATATACCGATGCCGTGACTTTATGTGATTCAGGAAAATGTGAATCTTCTTTCAATCGTTTAAGTACTTGTAATTTGGCCCCATATTTTGTTACACCATATACATAGGTCATCACAGTTTGTTTGACTATTTTACGTGTTATAAAACCTTTAACAATATTGGCAATTTCAACACCATTAGCAGAATCTTTTTCAATTTCAGCTTCGACTAATGCGGCAACATCACTATAGACATCTTGTGGATATTCACTTGGACTTAAATTGACAGATTTAGCACCAAGAATATCACGACCAAGTGCTGCATAATGTTGTAGACCATTACATGAACCATCCTGATGGATTGGCATATGACTAACATAGGCATGTGGATCCGGACTACGTAATGCATTGGTCAATTCAATACAACATGCAAGTGTTTGCCATTTTTCATCGCTTGACATCCACCATTTTTGACCATTCAAAGGATTATCTGCACTATCCATTATTAGATCGATAATTTCATCAGCATATTCAAGACGTTCTTTTACTGAACATCTTTTTTTCAAACCAGTCAAATTAATTAGATGAATTTTGAGCCATTGTAAACCTTTTTCACCTAATGGTTTTCCTTTGCCAAACAATAACAAAGCTCGAGATAAATCATTACCAAGATGATTGAAATTCGGTGGAATTGGATATACACGGCTACGGAAATCCGTATTGATGGGAAACCAAAAATATTTATTACGTAACTAAATAAAAGAAAAAAAACAGATATTGAATTCAAATCAAAAAAGAAATATCCAAAAACTTACAGAATTTCCAATGGATAATTTGTAAAGACAATCCACCCAAAGGCTATACATTTCTGCCTGTTCTTTTTTCTGCAATTTACGTTTATAATAGATTACAGCACGTTCTTTGCGTGACATTTCACATGATGATCGTGGTAATGGACCAAAATATGATAATGATACCGGTATATCAAGATCAATATTACCATTGTTTTTAAATACATCGATAGCAACATCAAGAATACGATCATTAATTTTCCATGGACATAATGACAATGCATTCAATGAATCAAAAGTTGGATACAATTGTTGAATCGGTGTTCGTTTTAGATGATGTTTTGGATAATACAATGGAAGACGAACAAGAAAATTATGAACAAGAAGATTACCACCAAAATTTACATTAATCCATGGTACAGGTGGACATAACATTGGTAAACGTTCCGATTCAAAATAGATATCTGAACCAGCACCTTCATAGATTTTTATCAACAATGGATTTACACGTACTTCTTTTTTTGTTTTGACTGTTTCATGTTTTTTATAGAAAAACGAAATCACCGGTTGAATAGAATATGGCTGCAATTCATCCATATTTAAAATATCTGAATTGAATTTTGCTTCCGATGTTATAATTTCATATAAATCTTTACCAATTTCTTTCAATACATTATTTGGCCAATATTTTGTTTCATCAAAATGATAATGATAACCATTTTCGATTAAATGTTGCCAATATTCTCTTGGATTATATTGACAAATCATTTCTGGATCCAATGTATATTTTACATATTGTTTATAACATTCTTTAAAATCATCTATAGTTCCATCAATCATATTTGAACGTAATAGATATTGTTGCATTACTTTTCTGCCTAATGCTTCGAATAATTGACCAGAAAATGGTGAATAATGTTCACTGAATGAGGCACATTTTCGTATTTCTTCCAACATTACATTTACATAGATTTCTGGTTCCAATATGGTCATATAATGAATGAATGGAATTCCACTCAAACGTTTATGTTTTTGTTTTAAATTTTTAAGATAATTTTGATATGAAATCAATAACGATTGTTGCCAATCATTTTCAAGTTTTGTTATTAATTCTTTATAAAATGTTTCCGATTTTGATTGATCTGAATCATGGAATCGTGCTTCGATTGGTTCCACTTTGACCATTGAATTCATTTCAATGTTGAATTGTTGTTCCACATATTCATCCAATCGTGATAGATCAATACCTTCGAATGGATCATAATATTTTTGTTCAGTTTGTAATAATTTTTCGACTAGTTGATTATTGTATCGTCTGGGATGATAGAATTTATGGAATTTTTGATGGCCACCATTTTCCATTAAAAATGTACGAATCATTTTCACTTCTTTGGAATTTAAAATCGGTCTTTGAAGTAGATAATCAGGATTTAGACCATTTCGTTTCATATCTTCAATTATAAAATTCAATGCATCTTGATTGTCAACATTATTGATTTGTTTACATAATGCTAACAAATAACATTCATATGAATGAATACTTGGTTTCAATTTTAATTTATCACTAATAAATGTAATTAAATCATGAACATTATCAGCACTACCTTTACGTGCCATTCCTTTGATCAATAATTCACAACAGGTAGCAATATCAGTGGATGATAATGAATTGGAAAATTTATCAACAAATTCCATTAGAAATGAATGTACTTCCGATAATTGATCATTATAAAGGCAAACATGAATGAAGCTAAGTAAATTTTTCTTTGTCATAAATGCATCTTCATAGATTTCATAATCTTCATCCATATCACGCCAATTATAGGCACCATTTTCAATAAGATTATCTACATTATTTAAACCTAATTCTTCAAATATATCAATCGATTTATTCACATCATCATCAACATAATTATTATTCATCTTGGCCAAATTATCACAGCTTCGAATAGCAATTGTTTCCATGGCGATCGAATTCTTTTTATCATCATTCTTCGTCTTGTTGTTGTTGTTGTTGAATTTCTTTTCAATTACATTTTTCAATGTATCAGATTTTTTCACTTTTGTTTTTTTATTTTTTTGATTATATTTTTGATTCTGTATATCATCCAATAGTTTTAAAACACGAAGATTCGTTCGACTTTGTGATGATGATTGCACTGTACGATTTATAAGGTGGCCATTTTGAAGAATTTGTTTGGCAATATGATTCGAATGTTGAACATTTATGAATTTTGCAAACATTTTTTTATGTCACATTTTTCTCTGTCCAGGATAAACCATAAATCACAAACCAGCATGGAAATTTTGTGTGTGTGTTACATAAACACAAACAACCTTCATATGATTTCTTTGCATGAGAAACTTTTCGCACATTTTCATTCATAATTTGATTATTATTCGAAAATAGTTTTCGGAAACAATACTTTATTTGGTAGAAAAAAAAATCATCGTAAACTTTGACGAGTATATTCGAGGTTATTCTCGATATTTCTTGAATATTCTGTGATATAATAAAAAAAATTTTTTTTTATTGTTCAAATTATTTTTTATTATTATTATTACTTTGACCCGAATGTTAACAAACCGGATATTATGTTGTTCGAGATTATTTTTTCAATCTAATGTATTGATTTTTTGTACTCGACAACGATCATTTTCAACCATATTATCATGGAATCGAATATCTAAAAATAATCGCTTTAAAATTATACAAAATAGATTGATTCGATACGAAAATAAATCCTATTTATTATTGCCAAAATGTTCGATCCATACGACACCAAGACGATACAATCCGATCATATCGGTGATAGCACGACAAGTGTTGAAAGTTGCCACAATGTTTACAGCCAGGTAAGAAAAAAAAATCGAATTTTTTTCTCCGCCACATCATTGATTGGATCCATTTTTTTTTAATTTTCAGAGCAATACGAAAATGGTATCAAAATCTACCGAAAGAAAGAAGGAAAATTGTATTCGCATGGTTGGCTAAACATAAATTAAAATTCCTATCACTATTCATTTTGTTATCGTTGTCATTATTGTACTATTATGAATCCCATCTACAGGAAACACCCATTACTCAACGAAAACGTTTCATTGCATTCACACCTGAACAATTTCGTCTATTGAATCGTATTGAATTGGAAACAAAATTGAATGAATTTTCCAATCGTCTATTACCTGGTGATCATTCAACAACAAGACGTGTAGCAAAAGTTGTCAAACAACTAATTGAAGCCAATCGTGATATCAAACATATTGATGAACATGATTGGACCGTATCGGTTATTGATGATCCAAAAATAATGAATGCATTTGTATTACCATCGGGTAATATATTCGTTTTTAGTGGTCTATTATCATTCTGTGATAATGATCATCAATTGGGTATTATTCTGGCTCATGAAATATCGCATGCAATTCTAGCACATGGAATTGAATTAGCTAGCCATGCACATATTGTTGATCTTTTATTCATTGGTCTATTAGGATTTGTGTGGATGTTTTTTCCAACTGATACTATTGCTGCAATTGGATCATTCATATCAAAATTGGTGATGAATATAATGATGGAAACACCATATAGTAAAATGTTGGAAACGGAAGCCGATGAAGTAGGAATAAATTTAGCTGCAAAATCTTGTTTCGATATACGTGAAGCAAGTGTATTCTGGTCAAAAATGGCCTTCATGGAACAATCAACAATGATGGAAATGTTTGGTCAACCAGAATCACCAGTTAATCTGGATTTCTTGAATACACATCCATCACATAAGGAACGATCAAAAAATCTAGATAGCTTAGTTGATGATGCCATATTATGTCGTTCAAAAAGTGGTTGTCCACCGTTACCACATATGGATCCAAGAATTCGTGCCAGAATTTCTGATCAACAAAAAATGAACGAAACATTTCGTAAAGAACTACAAGGAATATTTCATATTAAAGATTTAGAATAGACATCCAACAACAACAACAACAAAAAAACCTATCCTTGAATTGATTATTGATTAATTAATTAATTTTGATTTTTGATAATTAAAAAAATTTTATTTTTCCTGATATTCGATTGATGACTTACGTGTACAATAGAAAAATTTCAATATTACAGCCATTTTACATCATTTAATGACAGCGCCATCGCACATACTGCTAGTGCGTGTACGTTTTTTTTTTTTTTTTTTTTTTTTTTTGAATCTAGCCAATCAAAAAATGCCACATACATTCAATAGCCAATCAAAATGAGACACGGCAGTATTTGTTGCTTATATAAATAGCTTTGCCTCATGTATTCACACAATCATTCAATTCAATTTTTTTTTATTTGTAATTCGTATGTTTCAAATATCGTTTAAAAAAATTTCAAGTTTCAATTTTTTGGCCACGAAATTTGTTATAATCATCATCAAAATCGACTGAAATTTTTTGATTCTTTTTCTTTTTGAACTTTTTTTTTTAAATTTCATCCGATATTACATCTCTCTGTGAATATTCTGTTTTCTGTTTGTTTGTTTTTTTTTTGATGAATATGATTAATATGAGAAATATACGTCATCCAATGGCCAATATATTTTTGTTGTATTTGGCCATTACTTTTGTCTGTAATGTTTTGGCCAAAGATGATAAACAAGATGTTGGTACAGTTATTGGTATTGATTTAGGTAAGTTTTGAATGGTGAAATGTTTGATTTTTTTTTGTTTCCAATGATAAATAATGATCCAATTATTAATATAGGTACAACATATTCATGTGTGGGTGTATTTAAAAATGGCCGAGTGGAAATCATTCCAAATGATCAGGGTAATCGTATCACACCATCATATGTGGCATTCACTGCTGAAGGTGAACGTTTAATTGGTGATGCGGCTAAAAATCAATTGACCAGTAATCCAGAGAACACTGTGTTCGATGTTAAACGTTTGATTGGTCGTGAATGGGGTGATTCAACTGTACAATCTGATATTAAATTTTTCCCATTCAAAGGTGAGTTGAATGCTATAAAAGGAAATGTAATGCTGACGTGTCTTTTATCGTTGTTGTTTGTAGTGGTTGAAAAGAATGCCAAACCTCATATTAAAGTTGAAACTGGATCTGGCACAAAAGTTTTTGCACCGGAAGAAATCAGTGCAATGGTATTGACTAAAATGAAGGAAACGGCTGAAGCATATCTGGGCAAGAAGGTCACACATGCAGTCGTTACAGTTCCAGCCTATTTCAATGATGCTCAACGTCAAGCCACAAAAGATGCCGGTACGATTGCTGGATTGAATGTAATGCGAATCATCAACGAGCCTACTGCCGCTGCCATTGCTTACGGTTTGGACAAAAAAGAAGGTGAAAAAAATATCCTTGTGTTCGATCTTGGTGGTGGTACTTTTGATGTATCTTTGCTCACTATCGATAATGGCGTGTTCGAAGTAGTCGCTACAAATGGTGATACTCATCTTGGTGGTGAAGATTTTGATCAACGAGTAATGGAACATTTCATCAAATTGTACAAGAAAAAGACCGGCAAAGATATTCGAAGTGATAACCGAGCCGTCCAGAAATTGAGACGTGAAGTTGAAAAAGCCAAACGTACACTCAGTGGTGCCCATCAAGCTCGAATTGAAATCGAATCAATGTTCGAAGGTGAAGACTTTAGTGAAGTTCTTACTCGTGCCAAGTTTGAAGAATTGAACATGGACTTTGTTCCGATCAACATTGAAACCTGTACAAAAAGTATTGGAAGATTCAGATTTGCAAAAGAAAGATATCGATGAAATCGTATTGGTTGGCGGTTCTACTCGAATTCCGAAAATCCAACAATTAGTCAAAGAATTCTTCAATGGAAAAGAACCAACCCGTGGCATTAATCCCGATGAAGCTGTAGCTTATGGCGCTGCCGTCCAAGCTGGTGTGTTGTCTGGTGAAGAGAACACTGGTGAATTGGTATTGTTGGATGTTAATCCTTTGACCATGGGTATCGAAACTGTTGGTGGTGTCATGACTAAATTGATTCCAAGAAACACTGTGATTCCAACCAAAAAATCGCAAATTTTCTCGACTGCCTCAGATAATCAACATACTGTCACGATCCAAGTATACGAAGGTGAACGACCAATGACCAAAGATAACCATTTGTTGGGCAAATTTGATTTGACTGGTATTCCACCTGCTCCTCGTGGTGTTCCACAAATTGAAGTCACATTCGAAATCGATGTAAATGGTATTCTCAAAGTGACGGCCGAAGATAAAGGAACTGGTAACAAGGAAAAAATTACCATCACCAACGATCACAATCGATTAACACCGGAAGATATTGAACGAATGATCAAAGAGGCAGAAAAATTTTCCGATGAAGACAAAAAGATCAAAGAACGTGTTGAAGCTAAAAATGAATTGGAATCATATGCATATTCATTGAAAAACCAAATGGGTGATAAAGAAAAATTGGGTGGAAAACTGAATGATGATGATAAATCAACAATGGAAAAAGCTATTGATGAAGCAATCAAATGGTTAGATTCGAATAGTGAAGCTGATGTTGAAGAATTTAAAGCACAGAAAAAACAATTGGAAGATACTGTACAACCGATTATTGCTAAATTATATGCAAGCAGCGGTGGTGGTGATGCTGCTGGTGGTGAAGAACCAAGACCGGATGCAAGCGATAAAGATGAACTTTAAGCTTTCTTGGTGCCCATATTAGATGTGTTGTAAATATTTTTTTTTATTGTATTTGTATAAAACAATTTCTACCATTAAATGATGATGATGATGATAATTATTATTATTATAATTGTTTAATTTTAATTTATTATAATTCAGATTAAAATTTCTTAAAAATAAATTTCCAAATAAACCAAACGTAGATAAATTTTGTAACAATCTTTATGAATGGTAATGAATCGAACATGTGTGTGATAATAATTAAATGTGATTCATGTGCATATTTTTTTTTTTTATCATAATCATCATATGGCATGAATTCATTGAATTTGATTTGAAAATTTTTCAAGAAAAATTTAAAAATGCTGACCAAACTGTCATCGATTCGTTATTATACGAATATATTGGGAAAATCACGATCATCATTTTCATTATCCGATACGTTTAATATAAGATCATATTCAAAAATTATTTCAATTGAACAATGTAATCTTGTTGCATCATTATCAACATTATCATCATCATCATCACCGCTTTCACCGATAAATGGTAGCCTAATAAATCGTTATCGATTTTTGTCATCATCATCATCATCATCATCGAATTTTAATAATAATAATAATAAAGATTCACATCCACAACAACAACAGCAGCAGCAACAATCACAAGGTGATGAAGAAGCAGAAAAAGAAAAACAACGTAAACGACAGAAAAAATTCACTAAATATACATTACTTGGAATGTTGATCACATTTTCTGGTTCAGCATTATATGCATTCTTTACATGGGGTGCACCAAAACGTGATGAAGATGGTAATGTTATTCCAGATGAATTTAGTGAATTACCGTTTGTTATACAATATGCATCAAGAGCATGGAATACATTGACACATTATGAAAAGATTATTAAAGAACCATCACGGGAATTATTATTGCCACCACCATTACCGCATCCATATTATCAGCCGCCATATACATTGGTACTAGAAATGACCGGTGTTCTTGTGAATCCAGAATGGACATATAAAACAGGATGGCGTTTTAAAAAACGACCTATGGTCGATTATTTTCTACATAAATTGGCTACATCAACTAATTTTGAGATTGTCATCTATACCCATGAACAGGGTATGACTGCATTTCCATTATTGAATAGTTTGGATCCAAATGGTTATATTATGTATCGATTATTTCGTGATTCTACCCGTTATGAAGATGGTATACATATAAAAGATTTAAATCGTTTAAATCGTGATCTAAAAAAAGTCATCCATATCGATTGGGATTCGAAAACATGTCAATTGAATCGTGATAATTGTTTAACATTACCGAAATGGAAAGGAAAAACAGATGATCGTACATTATATGATCTGGCAGATTTTTTAATGGCCATAGCTAATGAAAAAGTGGATGATGTACGTGATGTAATACGTTATTATACACAATTCGATAATCCATTGGAAGTGTTTCGTGAAAATCAACGTAAACTAGCCGAACAGGAAAAAGAGAAAGAAGCACAAAAACAACAGAATGCACCTGTTTATAAATCATTTTTGATGAATGTATTAAAATCAAAATGATCATCAAAAACAATCATCAATTTGTAATGCAAAAGAAAATAATAAATAAATAAAATTCATGCAATTTTTTTTTTATTCAAAAAGTTTTTCTATACAGTATATTTAATGAATTTGCATAATAATAATGATAATGGTAAAAAAAAATTGAAGTAAAATTTTTTTTTTTTTGATTTATAATAATTTCTCTGGTGATCAAAATTGATTCATTCGTCGTCGTCATCATCATCATCATCATCACCAATGTTCAATGAATTCATCTGATTACCAATGATAGCATCGACATTACCATTTAATTTCGGTTCATTTACATCATGATCATCATCATCAATAAAATCATTACATTGTAACATTTCTTCAATTAGATTACGTTCTTGGCTGGCAATGGTGGCATAATGACAAGCTGAAATTGTTTGTTTTTTTTGATTAAAATATTTTTCCGTTTTCAATGCATTTTGATAATTTGGAAATAAATTCGGATATTCAATTGGATCGGCTAATGCTTGTACGGATCGATCATTTTTTACTTTTGGATTATCTTTCCAAAGTTTAAGCACACGTGATACTTGTGATGGAACATATGAACGTGCAAAAAATGCAGCTTCTGGTAATCGATTCGTTTCAATCAATATTTCCAATGCTTTTTGTACATCACCCAATATAAATGAACATAAAAAGGCAACATTATGTACACTATTTTCATGTGACATTTCATTTAGCTTTTTAACCATTGAAACATTGCCCGATGATGTGGCTAACAATAACAGTGCCGAATAATCCTGTGCATTACTGAAACATTGTTGAGCTAATTCAAATTCACATAATGATGTTGCCAATTTGGCCAATTGTTTCCATTTCATATCATTTTGTGCTTCGACAGCTAATTCATAAGCAATTTTTGTATCTTTCAATTGTAATGCTAAATCGAATCGATGTTCAGGATCAGTGGATACGGCCAATGCCTGTCCTTTATAGCCTTGTTTTTCTAGAAAATGTGCTACACGAGTACGTTGTTCTTTCGGTATTGATGGTAGAATTTTATCTGCAGTTTCAAAATCATCTCGCATTACGGCCGTTTGATATTCCAATACCGGTAATAATAAACAATACGAAACTACATTCAGCTCTTTATCGCCCAAATAAAGACGATTTTCACGTGAAATATAGCCGAGTAAATACATTGGTCTAGTGTGTGTATTTGGGGGGTGGTAAAGAAAAATGAGAATTTAACAAAAATTCATCAAAATTGTATTCAACATACCTGTCCATATGGGCAATGGTAACGATTTCACCGCCGACAAAATAATTCAATCGATTCACATTATTCGTATAGATAAAACAATCACCAACCCATAGTCCGGTTTTAACAGCCTCTGAAATATCACCAATAACATCGAATGCATCTTCAATACCATCTTCGGTAATTGTATCGGATTTTTTTTCACGAGCTGTTACCACAGCATCAGCATTATAATGTAAAATATAAAATGAATCCTCTGAACATATGGCCACCAATTCACCATTTTCAGACCAATAAACATTTTTCGGTTGAATTTCAATACGTCTAATTAATTCCAATGAATCCCATTCATAAAACGATAGACCTAGTGGTGATTTTATGCCAAGCATAAATCCACCGAAAATTCCATCAGCACTATAGTCCGGTTTAAATGATTGTCGTTCTTTAAAGTTTTTAAATATTTTTATAGTCGAATTATTCTCACGAACAGCATATTCCGATGAATCCTGTGCCCAAACAAATTCCTGGGCTGAACCAAAACTTTTGTTTCGTAATGTCAATGCCGTATAGATAATGTATTCACCATCACCACATACAACAACAAAACGACCATTTGAATTATGTGAAATTGTTTGTGGATATATTTCACAACTGCCCATATCTTTAACACTTAAAGGAAGAATATTACCATCTTTAATCTCTTCCGAATCGGTTATTGTTCGAATATTTGCTTGTTGTAATTCGGAATGTTTTGCCCATACAATTTTACCCGAACTATCCATAGACATGGCTGGTTCTTCTCGGCCTAGTTTTATCACTAAACTACCGATATCATAACCAATGGCCACAGTATTCGAGCCTTTCAAACAGGAAATTGTCCATGCACGTTCTAGGCCATAGTTTAATGTATTCTCCAAACGATAAGTGTTTAAATGCCATACACGTACAGTACCATCTTCGGAACCACTCATAAAAATCGGTAACTCTGGATGAAATGAAACGGCAACAACATTTTGTATATGGCCATCCAATGTTTGAACACAAGTTTTTGTTTGATAATCCCAGATTTTCACCAAACGATCATCGGCACCAGAAATCAGATATGGTTTATCACTACTATGACAATAATCCACACAGTTGACACCTTTTTCATGACCATCCAATGTAAAATTGGCTGAATTTGAACCCAATTGCCATACTTTGACCGTACGATCTAATGATGCACTAGCAAATGTATTATTATCTTTGGGATTGATAACAATCTGCATTACATAATGTGTATGGCCTTCGAATACCTGTGTACAGGCCCAATTTTTCTCCCAATTCCATAATTTGATGAGCATGTCATCACTTGATGTCAATATATATGGTTGTGATGGATGTACGACAATCGAACGTATATAATCAGAATGAGCATCGAATGTATATACTTTTTCCAATGTATTATAATTATATACTCGTACTTGCATATCATCGGCACCGGTGACGATCCAATTTTTAGTTGGTATGAATTTCGAAGCACGTACCGGCACATCACAAATTTCAAATGATTTCAATAGCTGTGATGTTTCATAATTCCAAATATGAACCTGGCCACTGTATAGGCCACATAATAGCCATGGTTCAACTGGATGTAGATCCACACATTTTACACGATCCGAATGGGCCAATAATTTACGACGAACATCTAATTTTAATGGCTAATGAATAATTTGAATAGAGAATAGAATTTATTGCCATTTAATATTGTAAAATAAAAATAAAAATTATCATTTCAATCAAAACTTACCATTTCAATAATGAATTCTGGTCAGTTAGAATCCGAATGAAAAAAAACCAATCCAAATCTATTGACCAAATAAAATTCTGTATATCATCAACAACTGATGACAGTGTGTGTGTGTTTTGTGTGACGTGACGTGTTCAAAATGAATAGCCAAAAAAAAAAAAAACATACGAAAGCCATTTCGACTCTTGCATATTGATATGATGAAAATAGTCGTCCATTTAATTCAAAGAATATGAATACAGATATTTTGACCAAAAAAAAAATCACAGATTTCCACAACCCAATCATTCATGAACTAAAGTAATGAAAGAATCCTTAGAAATATCCTTTATCGTGAATGTTCTTTTTTTTTGATTCAAAAAAATCAATTCTACATTCACTACAGAACATCAACAACAACAACAACAACAAAAAAGTTAAAAGTGAAAAAAAATGAAAATCTTATTTCAAACTATTCAATTT
The DNA here is from genome assembly GCF_024713945.1 of Dermatophagoides farinae. Classification (NCBI taxonomy): domain Eukaryota; kingdom Metazoa; phylum Arthropoda; class Arachnida; order Sarcoptiformes; family Pyroglyphidae; genus Dermatophagoides; species Dermatophagoides farinae. The sequence goes on along the minus strand of NC_134685.1, from coordinate 1,093,032 downwards.
TTGGAAGAAAAAAAAAGAATTTGCACCCACAACAATTCGCGATTGAGCGACCGGATTCGTATACAATCGAATGAAATCAATCAATCACTGAACAAAGTGGAAAAAAAATAAGTTTCATTCATTCACTCACACATTCAATTTTCATTCTGTCATGGCTGTTTTTCAAATGTTTCACATTTCGATTACAAAAAAAAAACAAAAATTCGCGAATGACCAAAAAATGACAGAATTTAAAACTGGAAATCATTTTTTTTCTATTTCCGTTTAAAAAAAATTTCCCGTTCACCCAATGTTTGATTCTGATGAAATGTCATCATTGTGAACATTTTAAACAAATCTCGAATACACATAGAATTATTATCGATGAGTATATCGAAGAATTCTAAAATTAGTTTGCAAACAGCAAAAAAAAAAAATTCTCGAAAATCGTTGAAATAAAACAATAAAATAAACAGAGAACGATATGTGCCAATGATGATGATGATGATCAATATTCAATTTTAATGATTTGTAATAACAACGAAAAAAAAGAAAATTTTCAATTTAAATCAACAACAACAACAACAACAAAAAACGCTCATCAGGAAAATTTTTTCTTGTTTTTTTTTTCTTCATTTTCATTCATTCATTCATTCATTCATACACAACAAACGTGATAATGTGTCGTTTTTGTTATCTTCATTGTTGTCGCCAACAACAACAACGACAACAACAGAGACAATTATCAAAATGAACGAAATTGATTCGATTCATATTGTTGTTATAGCCAATCGAATGACAATGATCAATGAATATGGTAATGATGATGTTGAAATGATGTGAATTTTTTTTTTTTTTTTGGTTCAAAAACAGAAAACAGAAATTTAAAGAATAAAAATGATCAAAATCAAATTAGATCATCAAAGAATAATAATAACAATAATAATCATGTGATGATGATAATGAAATGTAATCAATTCATATTGTTTTTTTGTTGTTGTTGTTGTTGATGATGATGGTTGACAATTGGAATTCTGTATTTTGTTGTTATTCGTTGACACACACACACATTTATATTAAATTAATTGATCACTACATGAAATAAATGTCTATGTGTTGTTTTTTTTCTGTGTGTGTGTGTGTCTGGAATATTCATTCATTATATTCTTGTGTATGTTCACTAATTAACTAATAATACTTTCTATCATCATTTATGTGTTTGTTCAAAGGTTTTGTTTTGTATGTGTGTGTGTGTTTGTGTGTGTATGGCATTAAAAACAGGAAATAGGATTGAAATAACATTGTTGATAACGTATCTGTCGTTTATGTTGACCGGAAAGCAATGCCTGATGGATCATCCAATTTGGTGGTAATTTTTTTCTTTCCAACATGTTGAATAATCTATTTAATATGATATGATTGGTACCATCAACATCTAGTTCATTGTTTACCATTGAGTCCTATTTTTTTTTTTTTTTTTGAATTTTTTTCGAATGTTGGTAGGGGGTTTCCATATAAAACGTACAAAATTAATCATTTTTCCATTATATTAAAGGATTAATTCTGGATTTAAAAGAATTCAATTCATAAAAATATTTACCATATTGGATCGTAATGATGTTGCAAATGGTGATGTATTTGATGGTGATGTTAATCTAGCCATTTGATCAATAATATCTGATTGATCAGATTGAAATTTTTCCGAACTGGCTGATGATTGTTGTTGTTGTTGACCAATAATAGCTGCAGCATCAATCGATTGTAATTTGATTGATAAAATAATTGTTGATAATAGCCAAATGATTGTCATTGTCGATGTTATTGTCATGGTAATCTTTGTTGAATGTTGTTGTTGATTATTCATTGCCATTCTATTTGAATCATATGCAATGGAATGAATGAAAAAAAAGAGATAAAGAAGAAAAAGAGGAAGAAAAAGTGAAGAGAGATAAATACAAAAAAAAACACAAAATGTTTACGAAAATTCAATGTCATCAAATTGTTTTCTTTTTCATATTTATCGCTTGCTTATCATTCAATAAGATTTCATTTCATCAAGCTTAACACACACACACACACATAGCTTTGACCTTATCATTGAAATTGAAATTGAAATTGAACATTGCGAGAGAAAGCTATCTATCAGTTAATCTTCCTATGTGCTACAAGTAATTCATTTGAAAAACAAACAAAAAACAAAAACAGAATTAAGAAAAAAATATGCGAATAAAATGAAATCAATAAATCCATATTTAAGCTTTCCGCTTTTGTTTTCCTTAATTTATTATCGATTAATGTTCAATTATTGAGAATTATTGGATATGAATGAATGAATTTGGCAATCTCACACACACACTGATACCCTAAAAAAAAGTTGGCTTACCTGACTGGCTTTTTTTTCTTTTGGCGCTGTTGTTGTTTGTTCGAGATCTGTTGATGATTTTCAACGGGGAAAAATTTTTTTGAACGTTTTCGTTGATGATGATGATGAATTCTGTTGTTGTTAATTCATGAAGAAGAAAGTTTTTTTTTTTTTTTGGATTTCCAATTTTCGAAAATATTCTTACTCCCTATTCAATTCAGCTGTCGTTGTTGTTACAAGAGAGATTGATTTTCATCAAAATCGTATCGTATTGAATTGGTTTTTTTCAATGATTTGATCATGCAAAACAGATGAACATCCGTTTATATACGACTGTTACAACAACAACAACGACGACGACGACGACGACAAAAATGGTAGAAAAAGAAAAAATTGGTCAAACTTGTAATTGTAATAACGAATATAGAGATTTTGAACGCACACACACACAAAAACGCAATTGAGCATGTGTCGTCATGAATTTTTTTTTTGCTATATTCATCACACACACACACATTCATTTATTCCGATAACAAAGAAAAAGAAAACCATTTCAATTTGCACATAAATATGCATCATCTGTAATTGTGACAAAATTTCATTTCATTTCATATCATTCTTTATCTCGAATATTCTTATTTCCATTTGGTCATTTTTTATATTCTGAAAAATCTTTTCTCTCTCTCTCTCTCTCTCTCTCTCTCTCTCTCTCTCTCTCTCTCTCTCTCTCTCTCTCTCTCTCTCTCTCTCTCTCTCTCTCTCTCTCTCTCCATCTTCAGCGTTCTTCAACAACAGTATAAGACATGAATGGCCATTTGTTTGAGATTTCATAAGAAAAAAAAAAGATAAATTATCCATTTTAGTGGAAAACAGGAAAAAAAAATTCACGTCCATTTTTTTTTCGCCGAAAAAAACGTCATTTGTGAATAATGACGGATGTTGTCATTCATTGTAACTATTTTGCATTTTTTTTCATTATTATTATTATTATTACACAAATCAATCAAAACAGTCAAATTTGAATTCTAAATTTAAATTTTAAAAACATGCCAACCATTGTGATGTTAATGGTTGATTGAACTAGAATCTAGTTACTATAGAGAATAAAATGTCATATGGCGAAAAAAAACTGATGAAATAATGTGAAATGACCAAAAAAATGGATCAATTTACCATGTGTATGTGTGTGTGACAATCCAGCAAAAAAAAAGAAGATAATTGCCTAGAGAAATGTAAAGAAAAAAAAGATGTCCACAAATAATAATCATCATCATCATCATCAAACACACACAGAGTGAGAGAGAAATCTTAAAATTTCAACTACGCACACAGAAAAACATTTCCTTCCTAAAAACATTATCACACAATACACTGTTATAAAGATAACCGAATTTTTTTTTTGGTTCTATGAAAAACAACAACAACAATGACAACAACAACAAAAAATATACATCACACATTGTTACGTCCTCATCACTTGTCACAGTCATTCAGTCAGTCAGTCATTTTGTGTACACTAGAAAATCATTATTATTATCTTTTGCTTTCTATTTGGTTAATTTTTTTTTGTTGTTGTTGTCCACTTGTTTGTCCATCAAAATGAAATAACTACAATGGACTACTAGATAGAACATCCAACAACAACAACAACAACAACAACAACAACGACAACAACGACAACAACTTGGCAAATAGTAAAAGAAACAGAAGCAAGAGAGAGAGAGAGAGAGAGAGAGAGGAAAAAAAAATCAAATTAGTTTCCGATTCTAGGCTATAGCTTAATTCTCTAGAATCGTCTTGTGTGTGGATAAAAACACATTATCATCATCATCATCATCATCAACTATGACATTATATCAACAACAATAATTTTAACTGGATTATCATCATCATCGACATTATTTTGTTGTTGTTGTTGTTCACTCTGTGTGTGCGAGTGTGTCTTATGATTATGGCCATTTGCTGAAAACAAAACAAAAAAAAAAAGAGAATGAGAATGAGAAAAAAATTCTGTACAATAATGTGTAACAATTATTTAATTTAATTTTTTTTTGGCATTTTTTTTATATTCATTTAATTTTATTATCATCATTATTGATTGTTCCGGTGGTGATAGTGGTGGTGGTCATAGTCTTTGTAGTTGTCATTTCAACAACAATATCGATATTCGACCATCGAATCAAACGATACAATATTATTAGATGTACTAGATGTAATATGATACTACTCCATATGGTACTTGGATATATATTCCATACTAATTCGATTAGGCCCAGCATGCAAATGCTAAATTTGTATGTAAATTACAAGAAAAAAAAGAAGATGAAAAAGAAAGAAAGAAAAACATTCCAATTACAATCAAATCAAATCAAATCGATATATATATAAAGAGTGAATCAAAAACAGCGAATTATTCTTTTCTATTTTTTTGCATTCATTAATTAATTGATTGATTAATTTAATTCGTGTATTGAATTGATTCTATTCTATTTGATTCTCTTGTGTGTGTGTGTGTGTGTGTGTATGGTGTAAATTTTCTCAACTTACTTGGTCATTGAATGACTAGATCCATTTGATGTTGTCCATAAAAGAAATGGTAATGAATGATAATACCAAATGTAAAATTGATAATGTAATGAACGTGCAAATACGATACCAATGAAATTCGAAATAAACATTGTCATTAGAATGTCTGTGTGTGTGTATATATGTCGTTTAAAATGAACAACAATAATAACAAAGAAAAAAAAAGTCATGAATATAATAAAAAAAAAGATAAAGAAAAAGTTTGTTTGTTTTTTCTGTTTTACTCACGTTGTCCAAATTTTTGTTTTGTTCCATTATCCGGATGTTGATCATGATGATGAAAGTTTTGACGCTGTTTTTGTTGTCGTTGTTGTTGTTGTTGTTGTTGTTGATGTTCATTCATTTCATTGTTATCGAAGTTATTTTTATTGAATGAAAAAAATTTTTTTTTAATCAAATTCATCCATCGTTGATGAAATATGATGAACAAAATGGTTATATGTAATATAAGTAAAATCGAATGAAATCCTTTGTGAATGAAAATCTGTTCCGACATGAAACGATAGTTGACAGTCCATTTATGTAGAAATATCCGACCTAAATTGAATGAATTTTTTATATAGGAAATTGGATATGTCACAATGAATGGAACGGCTAATATGATCTGATCATATCGTGTGTGTGTGTGTGTGTGTGTGTGTGTGAAAAAGAAAAAACAAAAATTCAAAGGAAAATTTTGTTTAAAACAAAAAAAAAAATTCGTTATCATTCTAGTTTGATTCTACCTGAACCAATGCACAGATCATCAGATTTTTTATAACATTCCATGTGTTTAGATATTCATTGTATAATAGAAATAAACCGGGAGCAAAAAGTAAAATGTTCATTTTGATCGATACGGCTAAACTAAATAGTTTTTTTTTTTTTGATGGAAAAGAGGAAATTTAGTTTTTTTTTTTTGGATTCAGGTAATTAAAAAAAAAAACAAGCAAACGAGAAAAAAACCATTATTCATCATGATCATTATTTAAATGGAAAAAAAAACAAAAACATACGAATACAGTATCGATCCACGTATCCATTTATGGCCACTAGTGAATGATAATAATGATAGATATAGTAATAATATGGCCACAGTATCATTGAATAATCGTAAAACATATATTGAATGTACACGATATGATGTAAGACACATGAATAACAATACATATGGTGGTGCCATTGAATATTGGCGATATAATCGAAATACAATGAATAATGTGATCAAATATAATGATGCAAATATATATTGTGCACGATAAATATTATGGCCATAATCAGTTAGCCAATATAATAATGTATAAACATAAATATGGCCAGCCGGATAAACAATTGGTCCGGTAGCACCAGTTATTTGTGAATAATCACGTGTACCATTTAGAAAACATTCAACTTGTTGCATATATGTTGACCAATCAATTTCAGTATCTGTAATGAAAAAAAGGGTAAATTATAAAATGATAATTGTGTAGAGTAATGTAATAAAAAAGATCATCATCTTACATCGAACTCTTTGAATGATGATTACATTTAAAAAAATTTCAAACAATAAAAGTAACAATGAAACAATTGGATAACATTGTTGTTCATGAAAAATTTTAAATGTAAAAATTTTTTTCTGAATAAAATCCTGTAATTCATTGGCCAAATGTTTTATATTCGAAATGAATGATTGTCCCATCATCATCATCATATGATTATTATTGTTATGACGATTTATAGATGATGATGACGATGACGATGATGATGATGATTTATTTCGAATCGGACCCATTATTAATCAGCAGGTGATGATGTAAATTATAAATTATGAATGAATTCGAATGAAAAATTTTGAATTGAGAATCACAATATAACACACACACACCACAAATGTAAACAAGCAATCAGCTGATTGTGTCCGTGTATACAAAACTCCACGTTGGATATAAACAAAACACCATCGATCGTTCATGAGATTGTATCGCGATTGTTTGTGTGTGTGCATTGTGTATGACAATCCTGGATTTTTTTTTCTGACAGCTCATGATTTATAACAAGTGGCTATAATATTTGTCATTGATAAAACAAACAAACAAACAATAATCTTTGATACGATACGATTAAAAAAAAAAAAAAAAAAAAAAAAAACACGTATACACCGATTGCAATCGATTCTGGTTATTATTGATGGACCAATGACGACAACAACAACAATCGAAACAAAATGACCACCATAACGATCAATAAAACTGAATATTTATTATTCGGTTTTAATCGTCGATTAATACGTTATCTATTGTTATGGTTTATATTTAGTGCAACAACATTATTCCTAAATAAATATATTGTATCATATCAGAATGGTGATCCAATGTTTTTGGGTATGTGTTCATATTGATTGGATTCATTTTAAATCAAATTTTCATTCACAATAAAATCTATAGGTGTCATTCAATTGTTTTGCTGTTCAATTGCAAGCTATACATATCTAAAATGTTTTCATTCATATTTTTCACATACCATTTTCAATGATGATAATGACCATGATGATAAATTAAAATCACGTACATTTCATCAATTACATTATCTATTGGTTAATCCATTTAAATTTGCTTTGATAGGAGCATTTCGGTTTGTATGATGGAATTTTTTTTTAAATTCGTTTTTGCTAAAAATTCTTTTTTTTTATCATTGTTTTAGATTATCAACTGTTGCTTTAGGTCTGGTGGCTCTCTGGTATATACCGGTTTCATTTGCCGAAATGATTAAATCTTCAGCACCAATGTTTACAATGGTTATTTCGGTATTGATTATACGGGAAAAAATTTCATTAAAAACCACATTATCATTACTGCCAATAATGATTGGTCTATCATTATGTTCAGCATATGAAATACATTTCAATATAATTGGATTTGCATATGCATTACTTGGTAATCTATCCGAATGTACACAGAATGTATTGAGTAAACGAATATTATTAATGGATAAATATGAAGCAAATCAGATACAATTATTCACCAGTGTATATTCAATTGTATTCCAGATACCATATCTTTATTATTTTATTTCACAACGATTTGATTGGCATTTCGATGATAATCTAGGCCAAGATTTAGGTCTTTGTATCAATTATGTATTATGTGGCCTGTCATTTCATTTACAAACACTAACTGAATATGCATTGCTCAACATGATTAGTCCAATTTCACATAGGTAAATGGTTTTTTTTGTGGCTAAAATTCTTGTGAAAATTTACTTTTTTTTCTCTCCTGTTATAACAACAGTGTAGCAAATACAGTAAAACGTGCCTTATTAATATGGCTATCTGTATTGGTATTTGGTAATCCAGTTACATTAATGTCATGGTTTGGCACAACACTAGTCATAATTGGTGTTATTGTTTATAATAAAACCATACAACAACAACAACAACAACAACAACAGCAGCAACTAGTCTCATCAATGAAACATGATGATCAAACATCATTCATTTACAAACAAATTGATTCCGTATGATGATTATAGAAAAAAAAGCAGCAACAAGTTTCATTCCATCATTTTTTCGACATTTTTTCTTTGGTACAATGATGATGATGATGATGATGAAAACAAAATGTATAAATCGTATATATTTTTTTTAATATATAAAAAATATGTATCAATAATCAATAATAATAATATAATAAAACAATCTGTTGAATATAATAATAATTATATATAAAGATTCATAATTATAAGGACATTAGTAATTTTTTTTTCCCAATAAAAAAAAAAATGATGAAATTGAATTTGATTAAGATGAATGTTGTTGTTGTTGTTGTTCAACAGCGACCAGAATTTGTTATTGTTATATATGTGTGTGTGTATGTGTGTGTGGGTGGGTGAAAAATTTGAATTTTTTTAAAAAAAATTTAAAAAATTTTGATCGAAAAATAATTTGATGATTTTGTTGTTGTTGTTGTAGAAAAATTAAGGAACCACTTGTTTTGAAGATGATGATGGGATTTTTTTTTTGATTGGGCAAACAACAACAAATCTGATTTGTTGTTGTTGTTGTTGTTGTGAGGGAGAAAAATACAACAGAAAAATTACAAGGAACAAATTTTGATTTTGTCCCAATAATAATGCACATTTATATATATCGTAAATGGTAATATGAAAAAAAAATGAAAATAATTTTCACCGAAACAAATAAATCATATATGTATATGTATATATATGCACCATTAATTATATGCAAAGTGAAAAAAAAATGAACCGAAAGCCATCGATGACAATGAAGAATGAAAAAAAAACAGACAGATAGACACATGAAATAAACAAACAAACAAATAAACAAACGAAAAACAAAAAAAAATATATGGTGGTCGTTATGTTGGTGGTAAATACAAATGAATGTGAGACGAGATGTAAAAAAAAAAAATACACCGGATAAAGATGAATTGATCCAGAAAAAGATTGGTTTTGATTTGAATGAATTTTTTTCCCCCTGTATGTGTGTGTGTGTGGTTATTCATCAAGTGGGTATTTACAAATTTTTTTTCTCTTGTTTTGTTTTCTGGATAATAATGATAATAGGATTGTGTGTGTGATTGCAATGGATGGCAAAAAAAATTTTAACAATTGCACCCACAGTGATATAGTAGCAAAATGTGGGTGTATGTATTGTAATAATTGTATATAAAATGGTGGGAGTGGCGATACGAAAGGCTCAAATTGAATAGATACTGTTTTTTTTCGATTGATGAATGAATGAATGAAAGGATGGACATATATTGATCAACAGCAATTACACAGTGGCAGGTTAAATAATTAAGGAAACTCTTTATATGAAAGGCCATTGTTGTGGATGTGTCATGGATGGTTTTTTTTTGTTTTCTTGTTTAGTATAGAAAAAAAATGACTTTGGTGAAATTGATGATGATGATAGGATGGATTGAAATTTCGGTAATTAGAAAAAATATATCGTATATCAAAGTAGAATTTTTTTATATATTTTGTTTTGTTGTTGTTGTTGTTTTTCAATTTTGCATTGATTGTTCGTTTGTTGTTGTTGTTGTTGTTGCGTAAGCTCTTTAAATTTTTTTTTTTAGGCAAATCAATAAATGATGATGATGATGACGATTCGATGTTTTGCTAATCATTGAATATATCTAATGATGACATGTTTTGATAATGTTTCAATTGACAATTCAATGCATGTCGTTTACACCAATCCTGTGTGGTGAACAATTTTCCACAAAATATACAAGAAAATTTTGGCCTAAAATCACTAAAATGTGTATGATAATGACGTATTAATTTGGATTTTTTGATAAATTCTTTCGAACAAATTGGACATGTTGTTAGATTTTTTTGTTGTATTTCAGCCAATAATGTTTCATATTCAGCAAATGATACTATCGATTCTATGGGTAATGATTGAAACAAAAAAAACCATTATCAATCTCGTTGTTTAAGATTACAAAAAAAACTTACCTTCAATTGAACGATTATTACCATTACCATTAATAGAGACGTTATTGTTGTTATTGTTGTTGTTATTATTATTATTGTTGTTGTTGTTGTTGTTATTGTTATTATTATTATTATTAGGAACTACAAATTGATTTGCAAAATTGGTCATTGCTAATACGTTTGTCATATCATTGGTTGTTGAATTATTTGATGAATATTCATCATCCATAAATTTGCTTTCTGTTGATTCAGTGAAAAAAAAATGAAAAAATTTAATTAAAAAAAAAATATCATTTTGATTTCAAAAATGTATTTACCTTCAACATCATCATCATCACCGCTTTGTGCATCACCGGTATTATTTTCAGGTGAATAACCGGTATTCTAAAGAAAAAAAAACCCAATTAATGACAACATAACACATCTAGACACATTCTATTAAATGACATATACCTCAGGCGTTGACATTGATTGTTCCAATAGTTTAGTTGGTTCAAATTCTTCTGAATCTTCACGTTCATTTTCATTATTATTATTATTATTGTTGTTGTTGTTGTTGTTGTTGTTGTTGTTGTTATTATTATATACATTGTTATTATTTTTTTCAGAATTGCCATTTGATGTTTTCGTTGTCATACCACTATCACTATTTTTAACATTATTAGGTGAATGAGTTATTGTTGAAAAATTCTTATCAATCGATATGGATTTTGATGATGATGAACCACAATCATCTTTGTTACCACTCCCACCATTACCGCCAGTATCATCATCACTTGTATCACCGCCACCACCACCACCACCTGTAGCTAAAATGTTTCCATTTTCATTTGATGGCGTCGGTGTAGTCGTTGATGATCCATTAATCAATGGATTAATATTCTTAAACATTATACTATTACCACCATTCTGTAATTTGATATTATTTTGATGTAGACTATTATTGATTGCACTTGTTAGATTATTATTATTATTCAATGTTATTAATGGATGTTGTTGTTGTTGTTGTTGTTGTTGTGGATATTGTATATTCGTTGTTGGTGTTGTACGTTGTTTTTTTCTTTTTTTCGTATTCATCATCAAATTATTTAATGAATTTACTGAATAATTCAATGGATGTGTTAATGATGATGTGGATGATGATAATGATAAGGAATTATTATTACCATTTAGAATATTCTTTACAGACATTGATGTATGATGATGATGATTATTATTATTATTTAGGATATTATTATGAACAATATTGGATGTTGCATGTTGTTGTTGTTGTTGTTTATTATCACCAAAATCCGCCAGACCTTTTATTTTTAATGTTTCAGCTGTTTTTAATAATGAATTCAATTGATCTTGAGGTATATTCACTTCACCACTATAAATAAAATCAATAATTGCTTTTAAATCATTGAATTTTACATCTTTCAATATGACAATTGGATGTTTACATGGATTTGTCATGAATAGATTCTGAAAATATGGACTACATGTAGCCAATATCATTTTATGTGCTTTGATTGATGCTCCTTCACAGGCCAATGTTACATCGACAAGATTTTCATGTATCAACATATTCTGAAAACCATCGGTCATATTTGTATGGAAACTATTCCATTTAAGACAATATTGCTGTTGCTGTTGTTGATGATGATGACTTATTGAATGATGATTTATTGCAGCCATTATTTATATTTGCCTTTTCTTCTTTTTTTTTCTTGGAAATTATACAATACAAAAATATATATATAATTCGTTTTCGAATCACCAAAAAAAATTTTGTTTTTGATTGCCAGAAAAGAAATTGATTGATAATAATAAACCGGACGAGTTACAAAATAAAAAGGATGTGTATATCAAAAAATTTTACGAGTCATTTCTGAATAGCGATCCAAGTATTCCACAATTGCATAACACACGTGTTTTATTGTTGTCATTGTTGGGAGCGAAACCGAAACGAGAAGAAAAAAAAACGAAAAAGAAAAGAAAATTATTAGAAATTTATGAAAATTTTTCAAGTTTAATTTAATTTAATTAATTAATTAATTAAATTCATACAAGTGGGCGTCATTACATATACAAAATACAGAGACACATTGAACAAATACAAAATGGTCAAAAAAAAATTTCAAAGAAAAAACAAACCAGTACAATCCAGAACAAAAAGATATTCTGATTTCGGGATTAGTGGGGGATACAATACAAATACAAAACAAAACAAAACAAAAAATCATCCAGTTCATACCATACAAGAACCAAAACCAAATAAATAAAAAAAAACACCAAATCAACAATCATACATCACTACTGTTATTACTACTACTACTGATTATACTGACTAAACTGAGTGTGTGTGTTTGTGTGTCCAAAATTTGTGTTAGTTATTTATTATTATTATATTCTTGATTCTTGATGATGATTCAATGATGCAATAGAATCGAGATTGCTTTATGTTTTTTTTCTTCTTCTTCTTTTTAGAATCACATTCATGTTTGGTCGTCGTCGTTGTTTTCGGTATAGACACACACACATATATAAAGCATGTGCCAACAAATAGAAAATTTTTTTCTTTTTTTTATGATTCTAATGATGCTAAATTGAGAAACATAAGTGTTAGAATTTTATTTGTACGCGAGCGTATGTGTGTGTGTGTGTAAATCTAGGACCAATATATACCATATATAAGCATAATAATAGACACACAAACACAAAGATTCAACAACTCATAAATGTTCAACAGTGCATCACTGGAAGAGAATCCACCAGGCGTCATACACAAGCACACATATAAATGACCAAAAAAAAGAAAAAAATGATAGGCGTCACCCCCTGTCTCCTTTTCCCCAAGATCATTATTGTATGTGTGTGTGTGTCTAGTGTCGTGCCCACTCCCAACCCCCTCCCCAAACAATGAGCAAGCTAAATCCATCAATAATCTTTGAGCCTAATAAAAAGACCAGCGATACATTCATACAGACAATTGTCGCCGTTTTTTTTTCTTGGTAATGATTTTTGAATTTTTTTATATGAAAAAAAAACAAGAAAAAGAACCTTGTCGAACATTTTGGAAGAAGAAGAAGAGGGATATTATTATTATTTTTAAATAGAAAACAACTAACCAACGCCAACGGCTGTTTCTATGTATTGTAATAATGAATGGATAGTGATTTCTGATGATGATGATGATGGAATGATGGGATGCATCTTGTATATTTATTTGGGGAGGAAAGGAGGGAGTGTGTCCTATTCAACCATACACATGATTCACGCTGATGGTTGATGGTTGATGGCGGTGGTAATAATAATGATGATCATGATGATGATGATGATCAGGAACAAGTTTTTTTTCCTTCTTCTTATTCAACGATGACACTAACTAAATGCAAAAAAAAAGTTAACTCTTGTTGAATATAATGGGCTACTACTATTATTTGGCTATAAGATAGAGATAGATATATTCCATTCTTCAGACACACACCAAATCAACCAAAAAAAAAAAAAAAAACAAAACAAAAGAAACCAAAATTCAAAACAATTGTTGAAACGGAACGTTTTGCCATTTTTGTTTCATTATTTCTTTCTTCATTCATTGCTGGATTTTTCATGTTATTTTTTTTTATTTGAAGGTTACACAACAAGAAAAAAAATCCATGTTTATCGGGCTCCCTATATGTATAATATACACGTTCATTTCATATTATTAACACTCTAGTTTCTTTCTATCTTGCTCCCTCTTGCTGTTATTTTTTTTCTTTCTTTTTCTTCCTATTTGGTACATTCATTCATTGGATTTTCTTGTTTTTTTTTTGTTTTTGGGATTTGCACACACACACACACACACACACGCACGCAGTTTGGGGCATTAATAAATGGATTTCTACCACTTGTGTTTCGTTCATGAATTGAGCAATAATTCTATGGCGCCCAAATATTCAGAATACGAAGAAAAAAAAAGATCATATTTCTATATAAATACACACAAGATACTTATTTATTATTATTGTACCACACACAGATTTAAACACGCGCGCATGATAGGGACAGTAGTCGTTTGTTAATTTTTTTTTTTTCGTTTTGACATTGAAAATTTCCATATATACTACCATAATAATAAACACACACACTTATTAGTCTTTTTCTCTTTTTATTTAAAAATGAAAAAATGTTTTCAAAAAAAAAATCATTCTCTCTCTCTCTTGCTTTTTATATGTTCATTGAAAATATTTGGATTTTTTTTTAGAAGGATGCAATACACACACACCTGTTAACATACTAACATACTCTCTCTCTATGTGTTTGCATGCAAGTATATTCATGTATGTGTGTGTGTTCCAAACCAACATGGTTGTTTTGGAACATGAGCTTTTCCTTTTGTGTGTGTGTGTATCCAAGCGCCAAAAACGAAATTTAATTTTTTTTTGTTTTTAAATATTAATGTGGTATTTAGATGAAAATTTTTTTTTCTTTTGGAACCTTGTGTGCCTGTTTGTGTCCTATGTGAATAATGACAGAAGAAGAAAAAAAATAGCCAAATGGTACATGAATTGAAATGTTTCATTTTCATTTTGAAGAAACAAAAAAATTTGTCACAATTTTGTTCTAAATAAATAACAAACACAAGACACGAGACAGACAGACACACACACACAGTGGAAACAATGACATTTTTTTTGTACATATATAAAAGACAGACAATAAGACAATTGTCATTTGGATCGAGCCAGTTTGGTCCAAATATATTTTTAAAAAAAAACTACAACCAAGTCAAAAAAAAAAAAATGAATTGCATTTGAATCTATGGTGCCGCACCTGTATGTGGTATGTATGTGTGCATTTATGCAGGTAATATATAATGTGATTATTTTTTACCATTGAGTGTGTGTGATTGCAAGTCTCACTCTGTGTGTGTGTGTGTTCATTCAAGTGTGTATATGTGGCGTGGCATTTTTATGTTTCAATTTTCTTTGGTCACAAATTTTTTTTTTTTTTGCATTTGGATAAAAAAAAGGACTTTTGTTTGTATTCATTTCTGGTCTTGTGACATTTTTTTTTCAATTGTCTGTGCGTATGTGTGTAATAATAATGAATAAATATACAAGATTACTTACATTGCAAATGTAATAGAAAACGATACCCACAATTGGTGATTGACTAATTTGATTTGATTTGATTCATTTGTGATGTTTATATTGATTATAATTCATAATGAAAATTGGATCATTGTGATCGATGAATCACGCGCACAAACACACACAAATCGAACACAAACACACACGTTTATTTTGTTGATGATAAAAAGGCGAATCAAATGTTGATTATGTGATTGATTGAATGATCCAGAATTGTGAAATGATTGAGTGGATTCGTTGCCAAAATACAAAATCTGTATGAATGAGATAGAAAAAAAAATATTCACTTTTTTAGTAATTTTTTTTTTGGGTTCCAAAAACAAAAAACAAAAACAAAAACAAAGGCAAACCATTCGAATGATGATGACAAATGACGAAGGTCACAAGAAGTGAGAGAATCATTTGATCGAATTTTACGGATCAAAAATTGGAGCTCACATACATCGACAACGAAACCGAAATACATACACAACATTCAACAAGACTTAACATAAAATCAAACCCAAACCAAAACCAAAATAAAAATAAAAATAAAAATAAATGAATACCACCAAGCTATTTGTTTGAGATATATAAAAATATAAAATAGCGCGCAAGATCGAACCAAGCGCAGGTTTTTTTTTTCCTTTTGGCTGTAGAAAAATAGATACACACACACACACACACAAACACATTCTTTCGCCTTCTAGGCTCTTTGTTACTGTATATAATTTGTGTGTATATGTGTCGGCTATTGGTAATGATGATGATGATGATGATGGGCTAAACTTACACACACACACACACACACATACACTGGGATCCTTCGGATCCTCTTTCCCTTTACTATACTCGATGATCGCGTCATTCTACATAACACACACACACATACCACATACGTTTACAGAAAAAAAAAGATAAAAAGTGAGGGAGCAGAGAGAGAGAGAAGTCCTAGGCTACCACCACAACATTTATTATAAAATGGAAATAAAAAGCTAGGATATTACACAAACCGAGCCAAGCCGAGGTAAAGGCGTTGGCTAGAGAAAAAAAAAGAGTCGATATACACAAAACACAACAATACTCCAAGTCACTTTTTTTAGTCATCCATCCTGATCAAGTCGCCCAATAAACTTTAACAACAACAACAACATACCATTCAAATAACAAAAACATCACATTCACATACAACAAACCAAATAGAACTAACCACACACATTACAAGAGCAAGGAAAAAAACCAAATAACAACAACAACAACAACAAAAAAACCGGGAGACTTGTGTGTGTGTGATGATGTATTCGAAATATATGTTGATCATTCGATGGTGGATCAATCAATCGATGATCGATGATGATGACAATTTTCACTTTTTTTTTCTCAGAAGAATTGAGAGATGGATAGAAAAAAAAACCAAAACGAAAAACAACACCCACCCACCCTATTTGATGAATGGTGATGATGATGATGATGAAATAACAAAAGCAAAAAACAAAAAACAAAACTTGTCACAATATGTCACACACACACAAAATCAATTTTTATAACAAAAAATAATCAAGGGCCCAAGGAAAAAATAAGAATTCGAATTTTTTTTTTTTTTTTGTTGCACATAAAGAAAAAATTGAAATTTCGAACATCATGTGTGCCAAGTCTTTATTTTTTTTTTTTGGCGTGTATCGTGTATGTATCGAGCCAGATGGAGTGTATACACAAAATGAGAAAAAGAATGTATAGGATTTTTTTTTTTTGAATTTGAATGGCGCTATTTTTTTTTTTTTTTTTTTTTTGGGAAACTTGCTTGGTTCCTTTTTTTTTCTCCAAGCGTAGCATTATTATTGAAACATACACAACACACACACACACAGACACACAAAACGTTTTTACACGTTATATTGACGCTTGCTAGATTGTATTTCTGCGTGTGTGTGTATATATAATATATACGTATACGTTTTTCGTTTGTTCGTGCGTTTGGTCTCCTTTTTGTGTATGTTTTTTTTTCCAAAAAAAAAAAAAAAAAATGCTGATGTGATGGATAATAATGCGTTCAAGATTGTTAATTTTGGTTGTTGTTGTGGTGGTGGTGGTGGTGGTGGTGCCTTATACCAAACGCCATGGTGCGATTGTTATTTAGCTAGTACCAGTTTTATGTGTTTTTTTTTTGGTCGTGGCCATAATTAAATGGCCACATTTAGTTTGTTTGTCTGTGTGTCTGTGTGTGTATTGTTGTTGTTGTTGTTGGTCGAGCTCGATGTTTGCGCGATCTTTGGTTGCCGTTCGAATTCATTCCCATTCATACACATTTCATCATTTTTCTTGTTCAGCAGTTGTTGTTGTTGTTTTTTTTTGGCTTTTTGAGAGTAGCAAAAAAAAAAACTTTATTGTAGTGGTGGTGGTGGTGGTGGTGGCGGTTTGGTTTGATTGTCGTTGTGTGGTGGTTTAATAAGGCCGTAGGGGAGAGGCGAAGCAAGTAATTTGAAAATCCTAGAAAAAGAGAGAGAGAGAGAGACGAGATGTCGTGAGGAATCATAGAATGTTTTGATGATGTGTGTGTTGATGTTGGTTGGGCACATCAAATGCTACACTTACCAAAAACACTGTGTGTATTGATTGAGGTCCTTCAAATTTCTCATTTCCATTTCCTCATTTTTTATTTTCCTTGATGACTAGGTTTCATTGAAATTGAATGTTGTTTCAATTTCAATTACTACCTACGTTTTTTTTTTGTTTCCAATCATAACCACACAACACAAATAACACTGGTTGATCATTTTGAAAATCAATGAATCATTTTTTTTTTGATCATTTACTATTTCTGGACCATATCTATTCTTGGTATACATCCTGACATACATACATACAATGGCCTGCCTTTTGTTTTTATATATCGGCCACTCCCAAAGTACATAGGTCATGAACATTTGATGAACAAACGATTCTCTTTGGCCCATCATCTCTTTGAAAATTGAAAACGAAAAAAAAATTGATGCGGCCATTTGCTATTAATAACTACTAGTATACTAATAGTATTGCTACTATCATATGGGGACTAGAATCTTGTTGTTTGAATTGATGTGATGTGATTTGATGTGCTTGTAAACGGACTAGCCCAAAATGGCAGCCATTCGATTGAACCCAACAACACACACACACACGATATAGTTGTTGTTGTTGTTTGTTAAGGTCGTCCATGAAAAATCGACCAGTCGAATCGATTCGACCGACCAAACCACATTTTAGGGACCTGACCATGGTCTATCTCTATTTCTATTTCTATCTATATCAATGTTGTCAGTTTAGCATCCTTATCGGCATTCTATGATATATACCCCCTTATAGTATTCCACCATTAACTTATAACCAATTTTAACATCCCCAATATATTTCTAGGCATTTGATTTGAATGAATGAACGAGTGATTGTGAAAAACCAACCAATCTGACAAGAAAAGTTTCCAAAAAAAAAGAAAAAAAAAATCCTATGACCTCGAATGAACTCTGACTTTGTGACTCTCTGTGATATAATAACACTTATTATAAATGCACATTTTAGGGTCTGTCTCTCTCTCTTGAGAATGAAACGAATGTCTTGAATGATGAAGATGAAAAGATCGTATTTTTTTTTATCATTCTTCAAGTGCAACAAAAACAAAAATGTTGAAAGTTCATTCGAATTCGAATACGACTTTTGTGGACATAATATTTTTAGGAAGTTGATGTCATTGATGTCAAAATAGTTGTATGCGAGGAATAAATTTTTTTTTCCAAACATTCGAATTCGAATGATTTGTCCAGAAAAAAAAATGAAAAATGAAAAACAGATTGCCACCGTCATATATCAATTATATGTGTATGGACACCTGTCGATGTGCTGTATTTTTTTTTTTTTTTTTAATTTCACAAACACAAAAAGAAAAAACACCTGTCGTCATTTTTATTCTATATATGACTATGACGATAATTTGGGACCCAATCATCATCATCATCATCATCATCATCACCACCATCATTCGACCATTTGAAATTGTTTCGAAAAAAAACCAAGCAATAGAATTGACCCCAATGATAATGAATGTAGGTGCC
Organism: Dermatophagoides farinae; assembly: GCF_024713945.1. Lineage (NCBI taxonomy): Eukaryota > Metazoa > Arthropoda > Arachnida > Sarcoptiformes > Pyroglyphidae > Dermatophagoides > Dermatophagoides farinae. The sequence goes on along the minus strand of NC_134685.1, from coordinate 1,073,497 downwards.
CAGAATATTCTTTTCGGTTTGTTTCTATCGTTTTTTTTCGTTGTTGTTGTTGTTGTTGTTGTCCTAGCCCAAACAGCTATAATTGTGAATATTTGGTCGTGATGTACTACTACTATTTTTCGTTGTCAAGTTGCCAGGAAAAAAAAATACTGAATTATTCAACCCAGCGAGAGAACTTGTGGAAAATTTCTTTTCCTTTTTTTTTATTTTACCATCCGTTTCGTTTATTTTGTTTATTCATCACCATCATCATCATCATCATCATTGGTAAGGCATGAATGATCCCCAACTGTCTTGTAAATATAATAGAAAAATAATACCGACACAATATGGCCAAACAAACTACCGACCCGTAGAGTCGACCAAAGAGATAAAAATACAAGAAAAAGAGAGTACGTCGACCCAAACGATACTCAAAATATTATCAACTAATTTTTAGTGCATACAAACAACACACACACACACACACATACATGCACAAAATATATACCCGATATACCAATAATAGAAACCAATGTAACCGAAATCAAAGCCAAAAAGAAAAAAACGACGACGATGACGACGACGACTATAAATGACGACAAAACGCCAAAGTTTCCTCCTCATTTTGAATTCAAATATTCGAACCCGAATGACAGAGCATTAGAGGAGTAGCAACATCATCATCATCATCAGCAGCAGCAGCAGCAGGCAGCCATTATCAATAATCAACAAAATACATTCCTAGCTTCAAGAAAAAAAAGAGAGTAACCTCGGACCTGAATCTAACCTGAAATTTGAAAGAAACAAAAAAAAAAGGATAAACCGGAACGAACATACTTTGTGTGTGTTTACCTTTTCACACACACACACACAAGCTAGGTATATAATGATCTTTTTTTTAACATAAAGACAACGATCAACCAACCATGTATCAACCATCCAAAGAACCTGTTCTTGAACGGACAAAAAAAAAAATTTTTTTTTTAGATACCAGATGATCCCCGAGAATTTTCATCTAATGCATTCATGCATGTGTATGGTGTGTGTGTGTTATGTAAGAGTAATAAAAAAAGAAAAAAGACTCGCCCGAAGTTCATGATCATTATTGTCGACGTCATAGGGTATTTAGCCAAAGACAAACAAAAAAAAAACCTGAAAATTTCAATGGTAATCATCATCATCATCATCATATAACTTAAAGGTCCACACACACACATAGAATATATGTGTACTAGATGCGCATGTTTCAATAATTTTTTTTTTCTATTTTCAATTCATCATGATGATGATGATGATGATATGGTATTTGGTCCGGCCCAAATACTTGCACACACACACACACACACACTACGGATATAGACTGATCCAAATTGAATTCTAGGAATAGAAAAACCAACCATAAAGAGAAATTTTGTAAAAACCAGAAAAAAACATGATCCCTGCCCAACAAAAAAAAACTTGGAACTTGGAACAAAAAAAAAAAAAATTTCGTCCGGTTCGTCTGGATAAAATTTGGGTGTGGTTGGTTTTTTTCCCGCATACACACACACACACCTGAATTTTTCAAAAGACCAGAAAAAAAAATTAAATGTCCCTGGATTCAGTCAGTTATGAATTTATGTCATTTTTGTTTCTTACATGCTGATGAATACCGGAATTTGAAACGTGCGCGCGTGTGTGTGTTGTGTGTGTGGCGCTCTCTATCCATACGTAAATGAAAATAAAACTCCCCATATAAAGTTGACATTTTTGTTGTTGTTGTTGTTGTTCAAAACAAAAAAAAACAGCATCATTTTGACAATATGACACACACACACACAAAGTACAAGGATCTATAATTCAATATCGTGCAGTTTGTATGTCTGTGTGTGCGTGTTTTATTTCAGGAAACGCGTCAATGAAAAAAAAAAATGATATTTTCATCATTTGCTGGTCTCTGTGTGTGTATATGAACCATAGTTTGTATAGTTGTAGCTGTGGTAGCATGATGGATCCAAATAAACAAATATAGCAGAAGAGATATTGATAGAGATGGAGAGAATGAGAAAAATAAATAGACCAACAACAACAAAATAATTGAAACCAAACTGAATGTGGATGACATTCATATACAAAAGAGACAATTCTCTCTCTTTTTCTTTTCGTTGTTTTTATTTATGTGTGTGTGTGTACACTTCGTTATTTTTTGATGTCGATGTCGATGTTTTTTTTTTTTTTGGACATGGTCACACACACACACACACACATACAAACGCCATAGGAGACCTCTCTTTATCTCTGTACGACTGGTTTTTTTTTCATTTGGCTTTTTGCCATTTTCGATTTATAATATGGATGACACATTAGTATGTTGGATTGAAATTGGCATTTTATAAAGAGGATCTTTTTACATATACATGGCTTGGTTGGTTTGGTTGTTGGTTGGTTGGTTGGTTGGTTGGGTTGGTTGGCTGGGTCAAATTGATTGGCACACAAGAAGGAAAAAAAAAGTGTTGCTGTCGTTGATGAAAATGTTGAACAAAAAAAAAAACTTGGACGATTGGACTATATATTCAGGATCCTTGAATTTTTCATGATGATGATGATGATGACCATGTAGCCATTGATGCTTGACAATGGTTGTTTGGCCATGAATTGATGATGATGATGATGATGGTGGTGGTATAGTAGTCGTAGTGATTGGTGATTGTAATTTATCAAATCTTCATCAAATACATTTTGTGCAACAAGTCCTATTGCGTCTGTCTATTTGGAACAACAACAACAGCAACATTTTCCACATTTTCATTGGATTCAATTCATTATCATTATGCTGGTGGTGTAATAATTTTTTTTTTTTTATTATCATCAACAATAACAAGATCCAGCTGGTCCACTGGATGATGATGATGATGGTTTCAAAATTTTTTTTTTTTTTTTTTGTTTTTGACTTTAATTAGTTTTTTATGTTTTGACCTCATTTGATTTAAATCAAATTACTACTACTACTACTTATCTATAGGTTAGATTTGTATTATACAACAATAGAATAGTATGTATCATTATTATGGATTCGGTTAAAAATGGTACGAAAATTGTAATTGTAAATAGCCACCAAAATAGTTGACATTCCCAGCCATCCATTATGAATGATGTTAATGTTATTGTACCAAATGTATGGATACAAAATGCTGTTGTAAGAAAATAAAAAAATGAAAAGGAAAAATTGTCATCTGTTGATAAATTGATGTGGAAATAGAAAAAAAAACCAAACATACTTTTGGGTTTGTTTAAAAAATAAAGGAAAAAAAATGTCAAAATTTAATACTTACAAAATAATGTCTGTTTAGCATGTATCATCGTAATGCCAGTAATGAATGATAATAGTTCAAGTATTAGTAATACGATCGACAGGGACAGTCCAACTACCAATCTTTTTTTTTTTTTTTACATCACCATCATTATCATTATTATTATTATCATTAACCATGATCAACCACAGCCATGATCATTATCATTATCATCATTGGTGAAGAAAAAAAAGAAAGAAAATAAAAAACGCGTGCCCAAAGAGACATAGTTCCACATTCCATAGATAGGTTGTTGTTGATTAAAACAAGACAAGTACACATGAATTTGATGATGAATGACCATGTTATTATTCATCAAAATCAATCGATCAATCGATCGATCGTATCGATAGCGATGATAAACATAGAACAGAAATAAATGAAAAAAAAGAAATTACTTTAGTATCGTTGAAAATCGAATGGAACACTCAAAAAAAAGGAAAAAATGTTTTATTATTCATAGATAACGTACTCATAATCTTTTGACCAATATTCCTTATCACTATGATTCCATGATAAACATAGCCGTACATTATAATCCTGTATATATATGAAATGGAAACACAACACAAAAAAAAAATTTTTTATTTCAAATTCAAAAAGTAAAGATGTCAAATGATTAATATATCATCATCGACGTCATCAAAAAAAATGATGATAATAAATAAACAGGAACCAAGCAGAGAATATTCGGACAAAAAAAAACAAACAAACAAAAAAGAAAAAGAAGCAAACGGAATGTCATTAATATTAATTAGATTGACATTGAAAAATTAAATTCGATGATAATGATGATGATGATCTTCAAATCTTCTTCAGACTTGATCACTTTCTCTTTTTTTTCTACTCAAATAATTTATAATTATACTTACACGATTCGATATAAATAAAATGACAAGGACTAAATGTGCCACAAGCGATATAAAACGTAAGGATATTATCCATTTCATTTTTTGTTTTGTTTGTTATCATCACCGTCGTACTACTTGCTACTACTATTTAATTAGTGTAGTTAAATATAAGGTGAATGAATAAAAAAAAACAACAACAAATGTGCAATGGAAAAAAAAGACTTTGATTCGAACGATTTGAAGGTAATTTTTTTTTGCCCCCCCCCCTTGTACGGAGATTCGGTTGTGTGTGTATGTCAGGGGAAAAATCGAAATTTGAAGAAAAATCTATCAAAAGGAATCGATTATCGAAGGTCTTGTTTCTTTTTAAAAAACGTTTGTTTCGTTTTATTCTTCAATGACTGTTGTTGTTGTTGTTGTTTTTTTTTTGGATCGAAAGTGAATCACAAGTAGTTTCAAAACAAATTCAAAACATTGGCCATCATCCAGTTACCATGGTGATTTTGATAATAAAAATTATATATATGAGAACAAACAAAGATCCAATTGGAACACACACATACAACACGTGTAGTATAATTTTTTTTTATTTACGTTTAATATTTATATTTTTTTAAAAAAAAAAATTTCCATTCATTTTTTACTTCGAATCAATCTTGACAATAATGAATGTCCACTTAGATAGGCAATGGCACTTAAACCAGCCAAATATTTGATAGTTTGAAACATGTTCAATTTGAGAAAGAAACAAACATATAGTAGAAATATGGCTGCAACACTGCCATGGAATAATAATGCCGATAATGAAAATTGAAAATCCGATAAATTGATACCAATTTTGAACCACTAAATGAAAGAAACAAAAAAAAAGAAAATGTAGAATAATCATTATCAAATATCAAATGATACTTACTGCAACAAACAAACCAAGCAATGGTAATAATGCTAATATTGTGAAAAAATTCGATACCATTGCATGTGGACGTTTATCTTGTTCACGGAATATATGTTTAATTTCTGGTTTCGGTGAATATTCTTTACGATGCATAGTGGTAGCCAGTCCATTTGCTGATGATGATGATGAACCAAATTGTAGATTAATCATAACAATTTTCCAGCTTGTAGCTTCAATAATCAATGGATCACCAATATATAGATCCAATTGATATTTACCCGAAAGTTCATTAAAATCTTTTGAACGTGCTGGAAGATTTAGATCGACTTTATGAAAACCAGTTGAATCCAATTCCGAAACAAAAGTTATTTCTTGTTTAGTATCCATATGATAGAATCGAACAAATGACTGATGTACACGGACAGGTTTATCATTTTGGGAATCTTTTATCTGAAATTTCAATTGAATACGTTGCAGATAATCAACATCGATCAATTGATCCAATGATGTTGGATAAATGAGACTAGGAAAAAAATCGATTAATGATTGAATTTCAATGTAACCAACAACAAAAAAAAACTTACCCAAAAGTTTTCGTACCAACATCAGCATCCGTTATGGTCAATTCAGCATCATCAATTTTAATCTGTGTCAATACACTTAAACCGATTGTAATGCCGGTATTGCCAAGAATTCTTGAATCAGATTTTTGTGGTGAAACATTCACAGTTAACGTATAGAAACCAGATGCCAATGATAATGTACTTTTATCTTTGAAAAAATCATATGCAAACAATGTACTATCACCTTCGACTGATTTGAATTGAATATTCTTCATTATTGCATTGTTTTTATCTTTATTCAATGACAATGATGCACCGGTAACGGTTACCGGACCAACAGATTCACCAAGAACATTTGTTATTTTCAATGTCAGTACAGGATTATCATTTGCCGATAAAGAGGATGATCCAAATTTGGTAATCATATATGGAATGTGATATTTATTATTGGTGAATAATGCCAATGTTTCGATCACTTCGGATGCACCTTTCGGTGTGAGAACATATTTACGTGATAGGAAATAGTTTACAAATTTCATTGCCTGAGCTGCAGTTATACCAACGGATTTATTGACAGCGGTGGCCAATTGATAGACACCACGAATGACAGCCGATGAAACACCTAAACCACCTTCGAATTGAAGATATTTTCCATTCACTTCATCCGCTTGTACAATAACATCGGCCATCTTCTCAACGAATTGATTCTGATCCTGTGGTTTAGCAAATTTCGATGCCAATTGAAATGCTAATCCAGTATTCAATAATGTATCTTCACGTTTCAAGGCTTCAATTAATAATCGAGGAAATTTCGTTGAATCTAATGGTTTGCCCATATTTGCCAATGCTAATCCAGCACGATAAACATCCATAACGGTCAAATCATTTTTAATCAATGATTGTAATTTTGTGGCCAATTTTGTCGTATCCAATTGACAACCGGTAAGCAGTTTGGCGATCGATGTTTGATAATAAATCGATTCGATTGTTTCACCGGAATCTTTTTTGATATGATCACATATTTTCTGCGATTCAGATACCGATTTATCTAGATGAAATTTGAGATTAATATTGTAGTAAATATTGGCCAATGTATTTGCCGATAATGGTGTTTTTAATTCGATAATTTTTCGTAGTCGTAATTTATCACCATCCGTTAGACTGATTGTTGGTTCATGGTTACCATTGGCCAAGATCAATATAAACAAATGACCAACTAATAATAGGATGAATATAAATTGTCGGAATGACATTGTTTTCAATAACCGTCGATGACGATCGTTTTTTTTTTTCTCTTTCAATGAATCCTCGCCGGTAAATAGTCCACAACAATACTGAAAAAAAAATAGATTTTCCGAAATAATTTTACTCAAATACACGTGTCAACTTGGAATAAAATTTACTAGAAATTTTCCCCATTTATTCTTAAATGGATTACAAGCGACATCTATTGAATTAAAAATAAAAAATTTTTTTTTCTTCACAAAATTCGAGAAAAAAAAATATTCCGGAAAACAAACGATAAACTGTTTTATTTTTGTGGTAAACTAGAAATTCTAAAAATCAAATTCGTACATGATTGTGAATGTGAAGAACATTTGGCCATGATTTAATCCATAATATTTTGCAACAACTTATACTTCAAAGCCCCGAGTATTTCCTTAACACCATTGAATCTCTTCAATAATAATGAATGATCATCAATTCTAAACTAACCCCATAAACATTGATTGATTGATTTTCAATTTTCGATTTCAAAATTCAAATCGGGATCGATGATTCGGCTCAACAAAATTCGTTCATCACACACACACACATTCTTTTCCACTCTTTTTCTCTTTCACATCCATCCATCCATCCATCCACTCACATACACATTGCAGATTTGATGCTCTTGTAAGCAATAAATAATAAGTATAAGTATTTTTTTCAGCTAAAAATAAACTAAAACTAAACTGAGTAACGTATCATACACAAACACAAACACACACACTCTGATACACACGCCCGCAAATCATAATTTGTTTATCATCATCATCATCATCATTTGTTGATTATAGACCAGAAACAAAAAACACAAAGCAACAAGTGTAAATTCCAAAGACCTAGCTCAATTTTACTATAAGACTTGAGATATAAAATATGAATGTTGATGGTGTTCGATAAACGTATGTTGATTTAACCGTTTTTTTGTTCTAACTTTTTTCACGTTTTTTTTTTCGTTTTGTTTGCCAACAGTTGAACAGACATTCGAATCATATCTTGGTTCACATATTGATGATACATGATTCATCATGCATAATGTTGAATCGATTGATTGATTTTTTTTCCAATTTGAATTGTTGATTAATTTCATTCTTTGAGTTTATTTTTTTTGTGGTAAGTTTTTCTTGTTTCATTTCAAAAATTAATTTTTTTTGTTTTGTTTTGTTTTGGCTCATATTCTGGTGTATAGATATTTTTCATAATTTCATCCAGTTGAAAAACAACAACAACAAAAAGAAAATGGAACGAGAACCTGCGGATGGTTGTGATTTTGAGCCAAACATTGTTAATATCCAACGTACCGATGGTGATGGTATTGAAACAATGGATTTAAATGAAATGACAATTCTTGATCAACATCGTAATCATAATTCACATCATAATAATGGCATTATTGACCGTAATAATAATCATGAAATTAATAATCATTCATCATCAACATTGATCGATAATGAAATAGAAAATAATGGTCGAGAATCATCAAATGATAATAATAATAACGATGACGATGATGATATATCATATTTACGTTGTTCAAGCTTACAAACTGAAGACATACAACGTCGTCGACAACGACAAAATCAACGACAATCATCAGCCGGTTATCCAGGACTGGCATTCGGTTCACCAATGTATTCAAATACATTGTTTAAATTTAGCATTATTGCAAATGAGATCAAAGATTTGAAACAGAATCAATTGAAAAAGGTTTGTATTCAACACATACTGCATACATGAAAAATATGAATTTTTTTTTCAATTCAATAACTCGCTCGTAATTAGGTGTGTTTGTGTATGCATGTCTGTAAATTGTGTTTTCATCATCATCATCATCATCATATAACAATGACTTTTGTCTACGACAACAAAAAATTTGACAATCATCCTTTTTTTTTTGTTTGTTCCACAAGTCATCATCATCATGATGATGATGATGATGACAATGGCAAAAAAAAATATGTACAGACAAATTCCTATTGGTCATCATTCCAAATCGTGTGTTGTTCTGTTTTTATATTCATATTCATCATTTTTGTTTATTGTTGTTGTTGTTGTTGTCCTAATGATACATCACGACAAGAGTTGATGGGCAACTAAAACATAAAAATTATTATTATTAGTCACATAGGAGATATTTTAATTGATAGTTTAGTCAGTAATAAGTAGCCAACCTTTATTCTGTGCATGTGTGTGTGTGTGTGTGTGTAAATTAATGGTTTTTTTTTAAATATAAATCACAACACCTGTTGTTATTTAAATTATCATTTTATTTAGATTCTTAAATACTAGATGTCGTGCTTGAATCTATTGTATTAATTAATCCCCTTTTTGAAGATTTAGGATTCTCTCAATTCTCACTAACCCCGTATGTGTGTGTGTCTGTGTGATGTTTCAATGAATCATAGAATGAGAAACACACATGTATATTTTATTTATTTGGCGATTCATTCATTCATCATTTGTTTTTAATGCTGCTAGATTCATTCATTCATTCATTCATTTTATATAAATTCAGGATTCAACCTTCAAAATAATAATAATCACACACACACACACAGACACACTGTGTGTTTTATTTAAATGGGGCCACCGCCTTTTTAAATGTGTGTGTTTGTGTGTGTGTGATATGTGTGGTTCATCATATATATAATGTATATATGGATTCGTTTCACATCTGGCCATATCATCATCATCATCATCATCAGTTAGGTTAGGTTATGTTTTTTTTCAAAATATGGTCGTGTCTGTGTGTGTATATTGTGTGTGTGTGTGTGTTGGGTTTTAAGTGGTAGGATCCAATGCGGCTGCTTTCCCTCAAATAAAAAAAAATGTATATGAGCTTCGAGGACAATCAAACTCTTGACTACTATCAATGTGTGTGTGTGTGTATGTTTTTATTCCCATTTTTATTTTCAAAATTGTAATTTTTGTTTCTAGTTTTTCAATTTTGGCGTGGCTTTTTTCTTCTTCTTCTGATGATGATGATTCAGGATATTCATCATTGACGATAATGTTACCAACTAACTAACTAACCAACCAACCACTACAATCATTATCATTAAAAAAATAGTGGATCCTGAATTGCACAACTACCTGTTCTCTTGTTGTTGTTGTGTTTTCTGGTGTTCTGTTCTTGTATTTGAACGACATTTCTTCCTATTGATGATAATAATGATATGATGATGATGATGATCTTTAATGTTGCTGCTGTAAAAAAAAACTTGTGTTCCCGGTATCCATAGGTACAATTTTTTTTTCTATAGTTGATGGTGGTGGTGGTGTTAAATAAAACAACGAAAAACAACAGAAATTTGATTTCGGGTTTGGTCATGTTTTCATCGTTGTTGTTGTTGTTGTTCCAAACAATAGTGCAAACATAGTGTCCATACATAAATACAAGTCATTCCAGAATTTGTCGCCTATATTTCTTGATTGTAGTGGTGTTGTTGTTGTTGTTGGTGGTGTTGGTTTGATTGTTGTCTTTTTCAAGTTATTTTGCATATATAAATTTGTTGTGTGTGTGTGATAACGATATATCTATTTGAAAAAAACGACTGTTATCATCATCTAAATTATCATCATCGTCGTTGTCGTCGTCGAAATCACTGGTTTCTTGAATTTTTTTTTTGTTGTTGTAGTTGTTCACACTTGGTTCGTTTGAAATTGCATCTTCAGTGTTGTGTATGTGTGTACGTTTGTCTGTTTATAAATGTGATCATCATTCCATTGATTAATTCATTCCGTATTTCGGGAACACTTTGATCCATTCCTCTTCTAATACTGCCACCACCAAATTACAATTTGGGACCAAATTGATTTATATATTTGTTTTGTTTTTGTTTTTCATCTGAAAACATCATTTTCAATTTGTAATTCTTTGTTGAATAAAATTGTATCAACAAACAAATTTTGCATCTTTTCAATTGAATTGAATCAAAAAACAAAAAAACAAAAAGCAAAAAAAATGGCCAATCAAGGTTCATTGTTGGATGTGTTGAAGAAAAAAATGCGATCCATGAAAGAGGATCTTGAAGCAAGTCAAGAAGCGGCACAAGAAAATCATCAAAAATATCAGGTTGAAAAACGTCGCCGTGAAGAAGTAAGTTTTTTCGTTTTTCACTTTTTTTTTTGTTTGCCACATTCATTTTATTTCGAATCGAATTGTTCCATAAAACATGTGTGAACCATCGAAAAAAAACAATCGATTATTATTGTGAATGTTTTGACCGAATGATTCAGTCAGTATTTTCTTTTTTTTGCATATTCTTATCTCCAATCAACCATTATATTGATATATGCGGATTATCCAATGTTTTTTTTTTGTTTTTGTTTTAACGAGGAGCGGATTTGACATTCTAATCAATGATATGATGATTGGGTGCGGTTTAATGTTTTTTTTTTCTTTGATTATACCATTTTATTGTGTGTGTGTGTGTGCATTATTCGTTTGATTTCAACAAACGACTTTATTTTATCCGATTGCAACAGTTTTTTTTGTTTGTTTGTTAAATTCCAAACAAAAAACAAATTTTAGATCAATTTGATTGAAATCAAAAGTTTTTGTTTTTTTTTTTTTTTTTTTTTGGTCATTTGTTGATGATGTGATGAAAATTTGAAAATTTATTACATTGAAAAACATACGAGAGCAAGCACCCAATCAATAATTCAAAACAATTTTTTTTCAAATGAAATTTTTCTCTTTCTCTCTCTCTCTCTTTCTATGAAAATATGTTTATGACGCAAAACAAAAAAAAAAAAAAAATGAAATTTATAGGCCGAATCCGAAGTATCAACATTAAATCGTCGTATACAAATGATTGAAGATAATCTGGAAAAAACTGAAGAACGTTTACGTATAACGATGATGAAATTAGAGGAAGCACAACAAGCAGCGGATGAAAGTGAACGTATTAGAAAAACATTGGAAACAAAAACCAATATGGAAGATGATCGTATATCATTTTTGGAGGCACAATTAACACAGGCACGACAGATTGCTGAAGAATCGGATAAAAAATATGAAGAGGTAAGAAAGGTCACCATACATACACATATACACATACACAGGTCAAAAAATAAAACACACGCACAAAAAAAATGAAAAATTTGGTATACAAATCCATTTCGGATGCCCAGAAAAAAATCAAATCCAATCAATAATCAATTTCCTTGTTTCGTTTCCGTTTTTTTTTTTACTTTTTTATTTTTAGTATATGAAAGCGATGACTATGTCATGATCTGATCTATGATGTTTTGTCGTTTTTCCTTGTTATTGTTGGTCAAAAAAAAAAATTGTCATTGTTTTTTCATTCATTTATCATTATCGTTTTTTTTTGTTGTCTTCCTCATAATTAAAAAGAAAATTTGAATAATAAATATTTAATGTTGAAATAAAACAAAAAAAATTATCATTTCAATTTTAATTAATAAATTGATTGATTGATTGATCGGAGTTTATTCATTGATCAAATAAAAAATAATGCTGCCAATGTGGTGTCAATCAGTCTGCTGAGTCAGTCAGTCAGTCAGTCAGTCCGTCAGTGTGAGTGTTATGTACCAAATCCGGATCGATTCTATTCTATAGGTTCATTATTAATCAGTTTGTCACTTTAGGTTTATCTCTGTGTATTTTTATCTTTAAATAATTATCCGTAATGGGCATGGATTTGACATTTTTTTGTGTGTGTGTGTGTGTTGATGATCTGTGGATGTGAATGTGTTTATTATGAATTGAAATTAATTAATTTTTTTTAATGAATTGAAAATTTTTCAAAGATGGCTCGAAGAATTGCCATGCTTGAAGCTGATCTTGAACGTGCCGAAGAACGTGCTTCGAAAAATGAAAGGTTTGTTGTTCATTGATTTCAATGGTGAATGATGATAATTTTTGTTTTTTGAATAGCAAAGCTGCCGAATTAGAAAGTGAATTGAGGATTGTTGGTAATAATCTAAAATCATTGGAAGCAAATGAAGAAAAAGCCCATACACGTGAACAAACATACGAGAATCGTATTAAAATGCTTTCGGCAAAACTTAAAGAGGTTAGATGGCAATGAATGAATGAATGATTTAAATTTTAAAATTTTCTTCACTTTATATATCATATAATAATTAGGCTGAAACACGTGCCGAATTGACTGAACGTACTGTTCAAAAACTACAATCAGAAGTTGATCGTCTTGAAGAAGATTTATCTGGTGAACGTGAAAAATCTCAACTACTACAAGAAGAAGTGGAAACAACATTAAAAGATATTCAGGCTATTTAATGATTACATTTCAATTACCTGCCATTCACCGCCACCACCACCACCACCACCTTAAATTACACATTACTTTTTCACAAATTAAAATGAATCAATCAATCATTTGGAAGACAGGATAAAGGTGAAACCGTAGCTTGAACATATAAAATTATTATTCATTCCGGCAATTTTTGGAACAAAAAAAAAACATGAAACTTTACCACATTCTCGACATTGTAACATTTCCAGAATGACAAACAAACAAAAAAAATTTGGACCAAGAAAAATTTTTATCAATCTCATGATTTCAACACATACACACCCACACACAAAAAAAAAAAAAAATTACTATCGATATCTATATTCCTTCATCATCGACTTTCAACAATCGATATTCCAAAATTTTTTCCCACATATTTATTATTATTTTCCCGGTTAATATTATTTGTTTATTTTAGAATTGACAAATGAAAAAAAAAAAAATTTTTTTGATGGATAAATAAAATAAATGAATTGATTAATGTATTCATTTCAATATTATCTTATCTTCCACGAAAACTACGACCTCTAGATCCTCTTCCACCACCACGAGATGAATATCCACCTCTTCCTGTTCCTCGACCACCACCACGAGATGAATGTCCACCTCTTCCTATTCCTCGACTACCACGACTATTATTGCCACCACGGCCACTACCTCCTCGTCCATTATAATGATGGGGATAACCGCCACGATCACCACCACTGCCACCATTTTGTGATTGATTAAAACTTCGTGAATAATTTTGTATAGCTTCAACGACGTTATGTAATTCAGGTGAACACCATAAACAACCAAGAAAATCGGTCATACCACTTTCTTTTCGTAATTTTTCCGATTGATATTTGATCATCAAATAATTTGATTGACATGATTGACATCGTTGACGATCGATAGCCACTTTGGATGCACCTTTAAATAATGTCATCGAAAATGTACAATTATTACAAAGAAATTTCCAATTAGGTCCAGATCCTTGATCCAATATTAATTGGCCACTGTAATTACATGCATGACATGGACCAAGTGTATTTCGATGCATAGAAAAACTACAATCATCATTTGTACAACGATAACAACCCATTGATTTGGCCATATCTTCAAATGGTGGATTATTGTAGCAATTGGGGCAGAATATAAAATTTTTTTGTCCACTAAAATAAAGCAGATCAAAATCATCAATGGGACATTGTACTTCTTTGTAGGTTTTAATGCTTCCATTGCCCGGTAGATTGTATGCTTCATTACAAATGGCACATACTAATCTTTCTGGTTTGGTTTCTATCAATTTCATATAACGTTTACATTTTCCACATCTAAAAAACAATAGAAAAAAAATCCATTATCAAAATAGATTGAAAAGATAGATTGATTTAACATACTTTGAAAATGGTTTACCCGTTTCAACTAAAGATGTAAAATTTTTGGAAAAAAGTTCATCCATAAGATGAATTGTTTCAATGAAACGTAAAAATTTTCCACGATAATAATCAATATTTTTCTGCAATACAATTTCAAAATCGGCTAAACCTTTGGCTATTTGATTCAATTCTTTTTCCATGTCTGAACGAATATTCGATGATACTAGATCATTATCGATCCTACGATAACCATGTACCAAAAGTATGCCCAATTTTGTCGGTATCAATTGTCGTCCGTTGGAAATTTTTACATAATTTCTTTGACAAATATTATTTATATGTGTCGGTATTGATGCATCTGTGCCGATACCATGTTTTTCCATCAATGAAATTAATTCCGCTTCAGATAGATAACTTGGTGCCTGCGTCACATGATTGTTGATTTTTATTTCTGATATCAGAATTTCATCATTTTCCTTCAATAGTGATGGTATAGATTTTTCATTCAATGCCGAACCTTTTGGTAGAAATTTTGTAAAACCAGGATGTTTTAATTCCGAACACGACGTTCGAAATGATTGAGATCCAATTTCAGCTATGACAGTGACAACATCATGAATCATATCGGTCGATAGTGTAGCCATAAAATGACGTGTAATGTATTCATAAACACGCCAACCATCACCACCAAGTTCTGCTGGCGTGGCCGCTTTCATTGGCGTAATCGGTGGATGATCACCGGCATCATGTCCAGAACGAGGTGGTGAAAATCCTTGGCTCAATAAATCACGAACATCAGGTCCCCAAACATTATTAAATCTTTGTGATTCTAATACGTGGGTAAAATCAAAATTTTTCGGATATAATGTTGTTTCTGTTCGAGGATAACTAATGTAACCCTGAGTATAAAGGCGTTCGGCAATCTGCATGGCTGTATGTGGACCAATACCAAGTTTAGCGCTAGCCACTTTCAATAATTCAACCGTATTCAATGCTTTTGGTTTACCAGTTGTTTTTGTTGTTTTTTTGATCGATACAATTTTTCCACGTCTAACATCTTTAAGTGAATTATGAATTTGTTTAATTTTTCCATTATTAAATTCTGGTTCACCCATCCATTCCATCGTAAGGTATTCACGAGAAAAATTGACAGGTGCAACAACGGCCGACATTGTCCAATATGGTTGTGGTTTAAATGATTCAATGTCATCATGACGTTGTACACAGAATCCTAAAGTTGGCACCTGACACGGACCATATGATACGAGCGTACTATCAAGATCACCATATTTTCCCTTTTCGGCAGAAATTATTATTGATTGATTTCTTTTTGAAATTAAAAAATTCTAACTCACTTGAAAATATCTAGTCTGATAACGTGTAAATGAGCAGCCAACAATTAAATCAAGTTCTTGTCGAGCAGTAACAGAAAGAGCTTCCAATTTGTTTGGTAGACGAAGATTATTAAATGCATCTAGAATATCTTTTTGTGTGATGGCACTGAAATATGCTCGAAAAACAGTCTGAAATAATTAGTGAATTTCATTGGATTCAAGTTTCACTTGAAAACATTTACCTGAGGATTTCGGAATGAAATGTTCATGACACCTGAAATGGTATCAATAACTTCGAAGCATATATTTTCACCTTCTTTGTCACAATCAAGCCACAGGACAAGAAATCTACAACCACGAGCCTTACACAAAAAAATAATAAGCCAAATTTATGGTTATAATAATAACTCACCTCTTTCTGTAGAAAATTGACCAATTTCATTTTCGGATTAGCTTCGACACGTACAATTTTGGCTGAATATAATCCTACCGGATCACTGGTATCCCAATTCTTGAAACGTCTTTCAAAATCAGCCGTATAAACATGGCCACAAACCGATGTAAATTTGAACAAAACATTTTGTCCATAAAATATGCCTTTATATTCATGAACTGGACAAGCGGCATTTTTTCTTGTTGTCATATTTCCATTAGATAATATCTGCGCCAATGATTGAGCCAATGAAGGCTTCTCGGCAATCATCAATACCGACATTATCGTTTTGATTTGAAAAATAAAAATTCAAAATATTCTAAAACTTTAGATTTGAATTTCTAAATTCAAGTCATTTTTATTATTGTTACAACAACACAAAGAATCGAATACAACTATTGATATCCAAGTGATCATTGTTGTGTGTAAATTGTGTGTGTGTGTATCATGTGGTGTTCTGTGTTGTAAAGAATTAAAATTCTTCAAAAGATTTTTTTTTTTTTTTTGACGATGAATTCTTCAAGATTTCTTAGGTTTGAATGACCATTCTATTATTAATTATTTTAATTAATTTTTTTTATTATTATTAAAGGCTTGCTTCATCATCGTCGGCAAAGTATGGCCATTTTATGACAACAATATCACCGAAAATTACTAGGAAACCATTGGCTTTGATTGTATCGGCTACAAATGAAAATTTATCAAAACAAATTATTCGATTACCGGAAAAACACCGTGAAACTTTTGCCGGCGATAATGGAGCTGAGAATAATAAATTGCCTATATTAGATTTCCATCCATCTACTCACCCTTTATATTGTGCTGCATTATCATTACATTTGATGATCAATTCAAATGCTACGATTTCAATTGAAAATTTCATAAATCCATTGATTACTTGGAATCCTAAATATAATAATGATAAAATTATAATTCAATCACCATTTTCTAAACAAAATGAACCAATTATTTGTCCAACAACGATGAATAATGTATCAACAGAAAAACGTGCCGATTATTATAAACACAAAGATCCGAATCGTTTCACTCATCTAACCTGGGTACGACATCGTAAAATGAAAAAACATCAACGAAAAAAATGGCGAAAAAAGAATTTAGCCATGATTAAACGTCGTATACTTGAAAGAAATATTGCCAAGGAAAAACAATTTCGTGCCGAAATTTTGGCACAAATCAAAGAAGCCGAAGAATTTGATCCACAATCATATGTACAGAATATTTTGTATACAATCGATAATGTTCCACAGGCCGAAACAAAACAACAAAGATATGAACGTTATATGGATTTGATACGAAAAAATCGTCAACAAACACATCTTACTATGCCTAAATTTGAAAAAATTGATTGAGAAAAAAAAAATATTTGTTTGTAATTAAATAAAAAAAAAATTACTAGTTAATCCAATTTTCGCTATAATATATATCGTTTCATGCACAGACACATATTTTCACTCACTTCAAAAACCTTTCACCGACAGATGGCGCTGAAAGCATTCTCAAAAAGCACTGCTCAAAGGCATTTCCTACTGTTGGATGTATACATACAGACACTAATTGGCTTACTCTTTTATATATAGTATGATGATAAATATGATGATCATTCAAAATTCAAAAAAAAACACGAAAAGTGTTATAGCGAATCATACAGCGTTAAGCGAGTTTTTAGCCCTTAATATAGAATGTAACATTGTTAAAAAAACAGCGTTATATCGAATCAGCACTAAACGGGGTTTAACTGTACTTGAGTGGTATGTGTACGCGATGGTTGGCACATACTATATTTTAATATAAAAATACTCGCGGTAATATCCAACAATATATCAGAACGATTATCAGTCATAACGATTTTTAAATGTTTTTTTTTGATAAAAAAAATAATATTTTCGTATGGAACTAAAGAGCCGCATCTTCACATCCAAAGAGCCGCAGGTTGCCGACCTCTGTCCTAGACTAATTAAAGGACCTTGGACACCAAAAGTAATAATCACAAATTTTACTTATTTCAATAATTTAATTGTGTTTTGTAGGAGGATGAAAAAATCGTGGAATTGGTCAAAAAATATGGCCCAAAAAAATGGACAATCATAGCGAAATATTTGGACGGTCGAATCGGTAAACAATGTCGTGAAAGGTGGCATAATCATCTGAATCCCGATATTGTGAAATCTGCATGGACTGATCAGGAAGAACGAACGATCATACAAGCACATACTATACATGGCAATCAATGGGCAAAGATTGCCAAGCTATTACCCGGTCGAACTGATAATGCAATCAAAAATCATTGGAATTCTACATTGAAACGTAAAGCTCAAGCTATGAAAGAAGGTATCCCATTTGCCGAATTCAAGAAACGTATTAAAAAGAAAAAGACTTCAACTTTAACAACAACAACAACAACTAGTCCTATGGTAATAAACACTATTCTTAAATCGATAAAAACTAATCAGCTGTTTATTTTTTCGGCAGAAAAAAGTCGTCACATCAACGTTGATTTATTCGATCACAAATGTGCCGAATAACAACAACAATAATGAAACAAACGCTGTAAATAGTACGTCAAATACCGACGACGATTTAAATGATTTTAGCGATCTTTTCGATTCGAGCCAAAGAGAAATGCTTGAATGTGAACTATCCGAAATACAGGATGTTAATGATCTTGTTTCAGCCATCAAATCATCACCATTACGTAGTTTGATGATTTCACCCACTAAAAATTCAACCCTGATCAATGAAGATGATCATCAACAACGAATCAACACTGATGCTAGCTGCTATATTGATGCATTCAGTAGTGGATATCAAACACAGCCAGACATGTCGAATGTTTCATCATTCATTTCGCCAATCAAAATGAATATGACTGATAATGGTGAACATCAATCGTCAGGAAAAAAACCATTCACTCCGTTACAATTTGATACGCCCATATCATCTAAAGTTATTACGAATTCAATATCAACACCATACCTCTATACACCACCATCACAATCGGATCATTCGATTATGATGATTAAATCGAAAAATAAAGAGGTAACCTTCATGTGTGTGGTTCCATTTTCTTGTTTAATTCTGTAATTATTTTAGAATGTTTCACCTTTAAAAACAACGATGAATCATGGTCGATTAAATCGAAATAAACAGTATGCAATGATGGATGTAATGCTAAGTAACAGTAGCAACCCATTCATCAATTCAGGTGTTCGTTCGCCGACCACAGAAACGAATGAAAAAATACAAATCGAATCGAATAGCGAGGAAATTTTATTTGAAACACCGGTAAGATTTTTCCATAATAATATATTCTAATTCTGATTGACATGACCACCATTTGTTCAGAGTAAATCATTCATTCAGGATGATCAATTATTCTCGCCACAATCATCATTCGTCATATCGACAATATCACCCAATAAATGTATGTCACCCGGTGTGGGAACATTCTTGAAAAAGCAACCAGCAGTATTAACAGTCAACAAGAATATCCTCCATACATCACCAACAGTAGCCAATAATAATAACAATGGTATTATTAGTCAAATGGGACCACCACCATCATCATCATTGATTGGCAATAAAACAGAAGGTCAATTGAACAGTAGTACACCATACTCGATGGCTATCGATAACAATAATGCATCGATAATGGACAATGGACATAATGATGGTTATATACCATTGACACCAATGTCTAATATTTCTGTGATATCCAATCCATTCGAATCCAATAATCAAGATATTGTAAGTATCAACACATTCATCATTTCATCAATAATTAACCATTTTTCGATTCAAATCTTTGATTTATTTTAAACGTTATGCTTTTAATTTTTTTCTCAATTTTATTATACAACAAACACTTTAGTCATATATAAATAATCAAATGCATAGTGTTGGGGAAGGGTTAGCAGCCAAACAATTATTGGAACATCATAATAATGTTCCAATGTCATTGCCATTGACAAACGATAATGATTCATTTAATAATGACTATAATTATAATTATGTAATATCTGATGATGATAGTAGCAATAATGACAACAGCCAATAATAACATAAATACAGATAGTTTCAATACAATCCATTATAATAATAATAATACAACAACCCTATTGACCAATCAAAACCATGATCAAATTAGATTAATCAAATCTACAACGACATCATTGAATGGACAATCCATTGATTGTAAGTTTTGGTTTTTTCTTGTTTTTGTTTTGTTTCGGCACCAGCAATATATATCAGTTTTGTTTTTATTTTTGCACAATCACACACATTGAATTGTCCTTTCAATGCACACAAGGGTTGCACATTCTAATTTTTGATCGGTTTTCAAGCAAACTTGATGATGATTCCTTTCCTCAACACTATGTATCCAGACAAAAAAGTTTCATTTCCTTCACCATAAGTGTCTTGCTTTTTTGCACTGCATGTCTCACCTGTATGTTCAATTAGAGATGATTCTAACTATTGATCTATTCTCATCATTAAATAGACGCAAAACGTGAATCAATCAGTGGAACCAAATACATCGACAATAATTACATTGACAATGCCATCATCGTCAGTGGACACAACAGCTTATTACCCCATACAATTGGTCAATATGGGACCGGAAATCCCATTTCAAACTGCAGCAATACCAGAATCGGACACAACAACCGAACCTCGACCAAAGAAGCCATTGTACATCTTACCAAAGATGACCAATACTACCAGCAGCGAAACAGCAGCAACATTCACAAGAACATTACCGAGCAGAGTTCGTCGTCGACGAAAACTTCGTACGACAAGATCTCGAATGCGTCTTTTTTCCTCGAACCAAGTCAATTCGGAATCAGAAACAACCATGGCAATCAGTCCGATCACATCGGACAACGAATCGAACATGGAACTGAAACATTCCAGCAATATTGTGGCCAACAACAACCAATGGTTTTTATTGGCAACCGGACAAACAGCCGCACAGAAAGAGGTGACGAAACAAGCGCGAATTTTTCTTCAATCGAAAAACAATGTTCCTCTTCATTGTTTACCGGAACAACGACGTACACCGATCGCTCCCTTCTTCGTATGAACTGTCACAACAAAAAACAGTAAAATCATTCGATAATAATTATCAACTGACGAAATACATTTGAAATTTTCAAATGAATCACTCGAATCGATTTTTTTACTTTGAATTAATCACACATCAAACAAACTTTGAAGAATATTTTTCTCTTGTTTTTTTCATTATATATTGTTTTCATATTTTTTTCTTGCCCATTTTTTTAAACATTCTTTACCTTTAATAAAAACGAAATTCTTTTCAAATTTTCGATAAAATCCTGGTTCATATGGTGAAAGTTATTCAACCATCATATGAATGCACGCAGTTAGTAATTCTAAACATTGTTTTGCTGATTGAAAAAAACAAATGAAATTTTTTTTTTATTTTGATGAAATTAATCAAATCAAAATATATATTGTATACACGAAAACTAAAATATGGAATTTGAAGTTATTTTTAGAAGCAACGATTTCTATTGTGATTATTAATAATTAAACAATTTTGAGCAGCAATAAATTCACTTTCACGTGTGTTATCTACAACACATCGTTGTTGTTTAGATTTCCAAATAATTGGTCAATTTAACCAAACCAAATAGCCAGTTGTAGAGTTACGATTTTCTCGATCACCACCAAGATCAGCATCGGAATAAGCACTGAACGATAAAGATGAAGAACCACCAAATTTTAGCTTATAATCAATAGTACCTTTTAAATACGTTTGACAATTTTGATTGTTGTACTATTGGGCTTTTCCAGAAATAGAATATCTGGTCTATAGAAATTCTACCCATTTGGGAAAAATAGGAAATAATCAAAAATGATTTACTCAATATCCAGTCAATAAACAGCGTTACCATACAAATCCACTGATGATGATGATGACGATGATGTGCATGCATGCTGCAGCAAAATATATATGGGAACAAAGTTTATGAATGACACAAAAACCACGAAAAAATTTACTTCCACATTTAAAACAACACACACACACCAAGAATCCACACTCGTGTTCTCTCTTTCGATCAACTCGGTTGATTTTCATTGTTTAAATATGTCAATAAATTTTTTTCAATCATCCGGAGTACATTCTTTACCAATCAATCAGAATGTCAAATAATTACATGAATATTGCTTATTCGATAGCAAATTCCCATCAAGAATTTCAGGCACTGGACTTCATAAAAACCAGGCATGTTAAATGAAATGTACAATGTTTGATATATTCAATATATCCTTTTTTATTTTTATTTTAGTTAATAATGATTGTGAATTATTATATTCCATTTTTTTGTGTTTGTTCATAGGTTTCAACAATATTTCTACCTCATTCTTATGATGATTGTGACAATGGTTTGATTAAAAATACTTGAAAAAAAGTTTTAAAGAATACTTTTATAAATAATAATTTTTGCTACCAATATATAAACTTTACAAAATATTAATTTCTTTAGCCTCTACAAAGAAGAATTGGCCAAACTATCAAAGAAAAAAAAATATAAAAGCCCGTATGGCATGAAGCGAAAATCATGGTGTGAACATATTTCAAATTTCACCACCAGACCTATTTTCCATGATATCGTGGAAGGGTTTAGGCCCAAAATTTCATATAAATTGCTGAAATCAGCATCTGTGTCTAGAACACAAATCAAAAATAAAATGAAACAGATCAACTGGATCAACTGTCCCGTCAAAGTCAAATAGGAATTTTCCTTGAAGGGTAAAGGAATCCAAGTATGTTCTAAGATAAATTATTGGAACGAAAATTGAATACAATTCAAATATCGAAAAGTAATATTGGCTTAATTTGTCTAAAAAAATCTGTTAATCGTGGACAATGGTAAAAAGAAGAGGATAATAAATTGAAACGATTAGTGGAAAAATATAATGAAGATTAGTATCAAGTTGCGACACATTTTTCCGATCGTTCCGATGTTCAATGTGAACAACGTTGGTGTAAATTTACGAAAAGAAAAGTCTGAAAGTTTGAAAATCATTCGGAAAGACATTTTTTTTGGATCTGAAAATGTCTGAGGACGTCTGAATCTGAAAATCGGTTCAAATAATTATGAAAATCCTTTATTATGGCTTAAAAAATCTGAACACACTTTGTATACAATTAATTATAATTATTATTTTTTTTTATTAATTATAATGTTGCAAATTATCTTGAGAATAAATTAAATATATCATATATGTTTTGGTTGTGTATTCAATTAGTGAATTAAAATTGATTGATTGATTGATTGATTGATGATTATTTACCAAACAATTGAAAAAACCGGATACTGATATAAAAACAATATTATTTATGTGTTGAATAATAATTTTAATAATCATAGATATAAACATATGGTAAAACAACACGAAAAAGGTGATGATGATGATTATATTTTTTTCGAACGGGATTTCTTTCTGTTTTTTCATTTTCGTTGTTTAAAATGATATAAGAATTGTTACTGGAATATAGAAATGAGAATAAATATATTTCATTAGATTTGTTTGAAAATATGATTTGTTGAATACCCTTACGTTAAATTCTGATGATAGTTTGTAACAAATTAGGTAATTGTTTGTTGATATTGGCTACGTGGGTAATCGAGAACCAGAATTGATTATTTCATGAGCCGATATGACATGTTCATAATAATTGATTAAAAGCTGAAATATCACAATTCGGGTATTTACAAATGTTTGTTGAAAATGTCAAATAAATAGTTGACCCCCGCTCATCGCAGAAATCTTGGAAAATGTTTTGATGCATGAAAAATGAATATAATATTTCTTGAATACTAAGTCTGGTTGCGCATTCCAAACCTAATACTCGAGAAGATCTGAAAAAATTGTGTCAGACAAATTATTAAGCAGAACCAATTATTGTGTCAGACAAATTATTAAGCAGGAAAATGTTTTGATGTTCGTTAATGAAAATTTATGGCTATCTCTGATTAAACAAATTAAAACATTTTAATTAAACAAAAAGAGACTTTATTTAAACTTTTCATTGGGAATAAAAGTGTATTGTGTGTGTAAAACAAATGTGTAAAAGAAATGATGTAATGATGTTACAAGATGGATGATCATAAAATGATACCAGTCATTTTTGAAATCATTCGTGATGATAATTTCGAAATAATGAATGCCAGTTGTTTGAAATTTTCGTATCTTCCTCTTTCAACCATCCCTTCAAAACATCCAAAATCAAAAAATAAAAGAAATTCAAAGTCTAGACTTTTCATACTTCTGTTTTGAGATAATTGTGGCATCGCTTTAAGAACATCTTCTGGAAATTTAATCGAAGAAAGACGTTGATCCCAAATACTCAATTGTGTTTTGTTTAATTTCGATGCTTTTAATTCATTTTTTTCTTCACTTGTCATTGCTTGAAACCATCTTTTTGTAACCAAATCATCATCTATCCAGCGATTGATGATACTTTTCACCGTGCCCAAATATTGGGAGTGCATTGCTTCCGGTCAACAGATGATTGACATGTCTAGGTATGCTAATCTCATAAGCTGACAATTTCATTTGATGCCCATAGTTGGCTTTCCTCGATTATTGCTGGCAATGGTTTCGCCAGCTTATATTTGTCCGAAGTTCAAAATAAAGCCAGTTATTACAATGAAAACAACCAACAAGGTATAAAGTGGAAACATGTGCAAAAGATCAGACCAAGTTATCTTGTGTTTGCATGCATGCCGAACGTATACGTTGAAATGTTACGAAATTTAAAAATTCACAATAAAACCGTTATCAAAACAATTGAATTAATACAAAAATGTTCATTCGAATCATCAGCTTCAACGATATTTGCATTATCTACAAATATTAGAAATTCTGGCAGTGCTATTGCTGTCATACGAGTATCTGGTGATGAGACATTAAATGTGATCGATTCAATTACCAATGGTAAAGCCAATCATATACGTGCTAAACCTCGTCAAGCTTGTCTCAATGATTATGTTGATCCGAATACCAATGAACTAATTGATAAAGGAATGACATTATGGTTTCCACGGCCAAAAAGTTATACCGGTGAAGATCTTTGTGAATTTCATATACATGGATCAATGGCTGTCATAAGTAAAATGCTTACAGTCATTGGCAATATTCGTGGCTGTCGTTCAGCAAAAGAAGGTGAATTTACTCGCCGTGCTTTGATGAATGGAAAACTACAACTAATACAAGCGGAAGGTATTCGTGATCTAATTAATGCACGTACAGAAAATCAACGACGACGTGCACTTAGTGGCCTGTCCGGAATGTTACATTTGAAATTTAATCAATGGCGTGAACAAATAATTAAATTAATGGCTCATATGGAAGCGTTTATTGATTTCGGCGAAGAGGAAATGATCGGCGATGATGTAATGAAAGAATTGAATGTAAATATCTGTAATTTAAAAAAAGAAATCGATCAACATGTTGCCAATACTAAATTGAAAAGTGATTTCATCAAAGATGGATTACATGTGGCCATCATTGGTCAGGCTAATGTTGGCAAAAGTAGTCTCATCAATAAATTAAGTCTGTAAGATTTATGCAATCTGTTATATTCACGCTAATGATTTTTTTGCAGCCGAAAAAGATGTTTCAATAATCTCGCCAATTAGTGGAACCACTAGAGATGTGGTTGAAACATGGATGGATATTGATGGAAATTGTGTTTGTATAGCTGATACGGCCGGTATAAAAGATGCTGATCATTCTAATGTTGATCCAATCGAACGACAAGGAATTCAGAAAGCCATTCAAAGAGCCAAAGAATGTCATCTAATTATTATGGTAGTGGATGCTGACCAAGTTTATCGTCATAAAAAATTAATTATAAGTGATCATTTGAAGAAAATTATTGAAAAGAAATCTGAATCGGAATTATTATTTCTGGTAAACAAAATAGATCTGGTAGCCAATAGTGATAAACGTCAAGAATTGGCATCAATTTTGGCCAAAAATCAAATGTCAAAGCCAATCTATGTGAGTTGTATAAACAGCGAAGGATTCGATGATTTTATTCAACAATTCAAACAAAAAATTGAACATAATGTCGGCACGAATGAAGATTTGATTGCATTCAGCAATGAAAGACATGTAATGCATTTAACAGAAACATCTAAAGAATTGGCAATAACAATGAAAAATCTTGATAAAGATTTGGCCATCTCATCATTTCATATTCGTCAAGCATCATATCATATTGGATGTTTGACTGGTGATATTACCACTGAACATGTACTCGATGTATTATTCAAAGATTTTTGTATTGGAAAATAATGTTATTGGCTTGTATATTAATAATAAATACAATTGATTGATTGATATTTACAGAAAACATTTGTGTTAAAAACTGAAAGACTGATTTTGTTTTGTTTTGTTTTTTGTTCATACATAGATTGAACCATCATTTGGTTTAAGATAACCAGTGGCAATAAGAATAACATCGATCAATGTCCATATGCCGAGGCCACCAAAACTAAACAATTTACCAATGCCTTCTTGCCAATTACCAAGATAGAAACGATCCACACCAAAGCCACCAAGTGTAATGCTTAACATTAATGCAGTTGACCATTTATAGCCAGATTGATATTCACATCTAGTGAATTTATAAAATTTTCTATGACCTAAACAAAGTACATCATCACGAACTGTACACATTGTTTTTATACGTGTATTCAATTGACATGGAAATTGTGGCCGACATTGATAAAGATCCGGTGGTAATTGATAACAAAATGAACAATGGTATGTTTTCGTAAATGGTTTATCATAATCCTTGTATGTGAATTGAGTAAACAAAAAAAAATTGAAACAAAAAAAAATGAACCAAAAATCATAAATCTCTTACCAAACAATTTGAATCATTCAACACTATACAGGTAGTGTTCTGTTGGGTACCATAAACACAAGAATAATTAAAATGACATTTAAAACAATCGGGTTTCAGATCCGAACATTGTGGTGTTGAGCATTTCATTGATTCTTTTTCATCAATAGCAAGCATATTCATGGCAGAAATATCATCATCACCATTGGTATGTACACGAATTAAAGCAATTAAAAGACAAAAAATTAAATTAATTAATAATCTATAAATGAATTTCATATTGATTAATCAAAAAAAAAATGAAAATGAAATGAAAATAAAAATGAAAAATTCGAATCAATCAAAACAATTTGATAAAAAATTTTCTTTTCTCAAAAGCAAAGACCATTCATATACAATGTGTATAATTGAATTCGAAACAAAAAAAAACAAAAATCTTGTAAAACTTGAAATTTTTTTTTCAATTTTATTTTTATATATGAATTATTAAATGATGATGATAATAATGATGAATTCATCTTTGGTGGTGGTGGTGGTTTATATGATGAATTCATCTCATATTTATGTGTGTAAAAATTATGGATGAATATAATGGATAAAATTGTGTGTGTTTGTGTTTTTTTTTTGTTTAAATGACCAGAAAATACATTTGGGTTATTATTCCGGTGTGATTTTATTACCATTCTTTTTGTTAGAATTTTTCTTCACTTTATTCACATTATTCTTGTTGTTTTTATTGATGTTGTTGTTATTGTTGCCACTGTTATTCGAACAAGGTTTAACAACATTTTTTACCGGTTCACAATCATGACTATTTGGTGTTTCTGGATTCGTAGCCAATGTAAGTGTTTTATTTTTCAATCCTTTTTCACATGTTGACCATTCGGTTTTATTATAGGTACATTCTAATTGAAAAAAAATCAATATAAAGTTTGACAAAAAAAAAAAAAACAGGACAATGGCACACTTACGTTTTCGACATGATTTATTTACGACTTTTTCCGCTTTACAATGCGATGATGATATATCCGTTCGAATTATATCGATACGTTCTCTCATACCATTGACACAATCTGACCATGCACCTTTAATATATCTACATTCTAAACACACATATACACGTGTATTTGGAAAATAAATCAAGAGAAAAAAATCGAAATGTTAAAATATCGACAATGATCAATTTTAACCTCGAATTTCATGAACAAAACCGGAAATCAATGTCATGAAAACAAAAAAAAAAACACATACGTTTTTTACATGGTCGTTCCATATGTTTTTCTTTTATACAATCAGGTAAATGAGCTTTATATGTTTTTAGCCGTAATATTCGTTTTTGTATTCCTTAAAATTTATTTAGAAAATTGTTCAATGAACCATGATTATGATGATGATGATGATGATAATCTACTTACCAGTATCCGGATCACAATCTAACCAACGGCCTTTTTCATATTTGCAATCTGAAACGAAAATAAAATTAATTATCTTTTAATTTCTATCTACAGAAATCATCGGATCAACAAATCATCAACTTACCTTTATGGCTTGAAACAATTTGAATCGATAACGACAATAGAATCTGTGCCACCAAACATAATACGTAAATCATCAATGTTGTTTTCATTTTGGATTTTGTTTTTTCTTGGAAAAAAATGAAAAAAACGACGACGACGACAACAACAACAACAACAACAACGAGGATACACAACAACGATGTTGGATAGATGATAGTAAAACTAAAAATGGCAACCAATGATTATCATCATCGTAAAATGGTGGTCATGTCAAATTTTTCAAAATAATCAAAAATGCCGAAAAAAAAATGAAATATTCGAATGTCTCACACTATATGTTGTGTGTGTATATATATATAGAGAGAGAGTGTGTGTATGTAGATTGGGATGGCCAAACAGAAAAAAAAACTTTGAAGAGAGTGGTGCACATCCGACCGAATAAATAAACAAAACAAAACAAAGATGATGATGAAAATCTTCAAACAAACACAACCAGTGTTTTTTTGTCTAACAACAACAACAACAATCACGCGACTTTGACAAGATGTATTTATATCCAAACTAGAAAAAAAATCAGAAAAATTGGGATTGGTCTATTTGACCACGGCCTTCTGGATAATGGTTTCAATTCTATTCTATTTCATTTGTGCACATAAACATCATCATCATCATCATCATCGCCATCATATGATTGGATGAATTCATTTACGCAAAATAACCAAAATCTAGATCTAAATCAAGAAAAAAATCTAGTCATTCGGTGCCAATCACACCAAATACACACACACATCAATGATGAAAAGCCGACGAAGAAGTAAGAAAAACAAACTTGATTTGAATCAATTAAGATTCATTTCACTATATATATTTATTACTGAATTAGTCAATAAATAAATGACACATCTGGCCAATGTATGTTTTCTTTTGAAGTAAAAAAGATGAAAAAAAACCAGCAGCAGCCACAACGACCATGATAAATTATCCATTTCCTCAATGTTTTTTTTTGTTGCCCCGATCAAAACAGCAGCAGCAGCAAAAAAAAACCAGATTCGTTTTTTATTCAAAGAAAAAAAAACTTGTCATTGAACCTTTGATGCTGGTAATGGTAATGATGATGATGATTATGATGATGATGGTATACCACTATAAATGAATAAATTACGAAATCATGATCATCACTATTTATTTATTTAGTTTTTTTTTTGATAATAAATGATAAAAAAATATAACGGAAGAACGTAATGAAGACAATGATGATGGGTCAATTAATGTTTATTAAGTTTGTTTTTCTTTTGCTTGTTTGTTTGTGTGTGTGTGGGTGTGGAAAAGTGAAATTGAATGAAACACAAAATATTTACATACACACATGCACACACACACACACACAGAACATGAATCAAAGAATGAAACAAGAATTTGCACTATTTATGGGTGAAAAAAAAAGTTCTGTTTAAAATCAAATAATCAAAGAAATTGGGCTAAAAAAAAATTTTTTTTGAAAGGAAGAAGCAACCATCACACACACACACACACACACAACCAAAACAACAACAACAAAGATATTCCTGGATAAAAAAGAATTGAAATTGTTATTATTTACAAACAAATTGTTGTTCTAGAATCTATAGATTTTTTTGTGTGTTTTCTATGTAAATAAATAGTAATTGATTAATATGAAAATATGAAAATACCTGGCAGATGATTTATGTGTTTTTTTTGTTGTTGTTGTTGTTTGACATGTTTGTGTATAAATATAGGAAGATTTGTTCACAAATACGTGTTTGTTTCATCTAAATCAAGTTTCAACAGTAGGCATATTTATTGATGATGGTTTTTTTGTTGGTGATTGTTGCTGTGTTGATGATGATCCATGATTGTCATCATTATTATTATGAATTTCTGATTGATTATTGCTACTACTAGTATATGGAACGAATATTCTTATCTTTGATGGTGATTGTTTTTTCGGTGATGATAATGATGGTGGTTTATTAGTATTATTTGGACTGATATGATTGCCATTGTTTGTTGCTGTTGTTGTTGTTGTTGTTACTATTGTAGATTCCATCATTGAATCATTATTTATTTGATGATGATGATGATGTTGTTGTTGTTCACCAACTGGTATGCTAATTTTGGTCATTTTTGATGTTTCAATCATTGTTATTGATTTATCATCATTTTGATTATGATGTTTATGATGGTGATGATGTTGGTGGTGATGATGATGATGAGGATGATGATGAATATGAGAATTCATTATGGGTGATGGTGTTGAATGACTACGTAAATACTGTGATGTTGTGGTGGTCACCGTATGGCCACTACTACTATTATTATGATTATCATCATTATCGATAATCACTTTGGTTGTTGTCATTTTTTCATTCGATGATGATTCATTTATGTTAAAATTTTTCAATATTTTAATCGCCTCTTCTGTACTAGATGGCATTGTTGAATGAATTTTCATATCACAATTTGTTCGCAATGGTGATGATGAATGTTGAATATTTTGACGAGTAGTTGATGTTATTATACGTTTATATGTTGATGAATTATTCTTGAATGTCGGTATGGTTCCATTATTATCATTGATGATAATTTTTTTAATATTTTCACGATTTCTTTGATTAATAGATGAAATGAATAAATTTGCACTATTCAATTTTTCATCTAGATCGGCACTCAAATGATTGATTTCATTTTCAATTTCATCTATGGATTTTTCTCTTGACGATAACGATGATGATTGTGATGGTGATTGTCTATGATTATTTTGTTCATCATTTAATGAACGATTCGATGAATTAGGTCGATTTAAATCAGGCGATATATTGGATAATGATTTGTTCGATTGTCGATGTGGTTGTGTTGATGTTGAATGATTCGACATACGACTGGAAAGTTTAGCTGCTTCAATACTTTCATTGATGGATACATTATCGTATAGTGAAATTGATCTATATAAAAAAAAATCATGAATTCGATCAATTCACATGGAAAAAAAACTTGACACACTTACCCAACATCTTCACGGCTACCACTGGTACGGCTAGTACAAACCGATGAAACATCATTACCTTTCAATCGTACACTACCGGCAATGCTTTGATCATCGAAACCCATACGTTCAGTGGCAATTATGCCGAATGGCCGTGATGGAAATTCACTATCCGATGGTCTTTCAGGTGAAAGCATTTTATATTTCCTATATTTTAAAATGATAAAGAGATAATCAATAATTGAAACAAAAAAAAATAAAATCCCAATTTGAATCGATTTATATATTTACTTTAATTCTTGCACTGATTGTTGTAATGCCTGTATAGCTGAATCATCATGATAACCAAAATCTTTTTCCAATTCAATTTGTAAAAATTCAATCGTTTCTTCCATTGATTTTCTCAATATAGATCCTATTCATTCATTTTGAAAATCATTATGGTCAAAATTATCAATCAATTGGGCTCATAAATAATTAATCAAATTACAAATTATATATATGATGACATACTTTTATGTAATTTGAGCAATGTATAGCTCATACCGGTTAAAATGATTTCACCATCAAGTAAAAATACATCCCATAGCCTGGTGAAGGAGTGAGAAGAGAAGAGATAAAAAAATGCAGTTTTTTTGGGCAAAATCTTTTTCGATAAAATACCTTAATGTCAATGAAAATGGTACACGATCAAGGAAGCATTGAAAAAACCACTTTAACGTATATAAAGTCGAATCAATGTCATACTTCTATGGTTCACAAAGATAGGAAACAAAAAAAAAATGGAATAAAAAATGAAAAAAAAAATCTTGCTACCACAAACCTTGAAATGTTTCCAAACTTTTGGTAAAAATTTATTGATAATTTTATCATGATGTTTAGCGAAACGTAATAATTTTGGAAAGCCCGGTATAAAAAATCCATGCATAGCATGTCTTTCGTTTGACATCAAAGCTGATAATGACCAGAATGCATCCTTAATTAAAACAGGAAAAAATCAATTAAATTGAAAGGGCAACAACAACAACAAAAAAACATTCTACCTCCTCATCCATGTACATTAATAATAGTGCGGCAATTTGTGACATTCCTTGACAATAGCCAATTTCCTATAAAAAGAAATTTGTTTTTTTTTTTTGGTTAACTTTAAAAATCATTATTATTAAACTAGTGTTATTATACATACAGAATTATAAACACTATAAGCGACCAATACTTTGAACAACATTTGTTGTTTTGTATTATAACGTTCACGAAACATAATATGTTTACGATACGTTCGATTAACATCGAGGTCAATTTGACGAATATCTTTTGAGTATTGAAAACCACAATCTAACATTTCTTCATATTTTCCTAAATTTTACAATTGGACCAAAATGACAGAAAACATCAATCAAATTTCATTAGATAATAAATTGTGAAATTGTGTACCTGATTGTTCTTGTTTCAATTGTTGTATGTTTAATAAACGTCCCCATACTTCACCACGTAATGCATTTGGAATTCCTTTATATGTACGTGATTTAATTTTCTCTGAATCTGGATAATACTGGTCCCATTGTTTGAGCATTTTAAGCCATTTATTTAAACGACTATTTTCTTGTAGTTTGAGCTTTTTTTTTGAAAAGAATAAATTGTTGGATTAGTCAAAAATTCAAACACAGACACAAGGCCACTTACTTTGGTTTCATATTCAGGTAATCGATCTGGAAGTCGTTCGGCACTGGTAATGGCAAAAATGAATGAATGAATAATCAAAATGATGGTCATTGATCAAATCACTTACTGTATAAAACCATAACGATCAGTTGCATGATAAATATCATAATCTGGATCTTCCCATGCATTAATTTCATCTTTATCTAATTTATCACGACCTTTACGATATTTTTCGATTATAATTTCACGTTCATCTTTATCATCCATCATCTTATAGCGTTGTTGTTGTTGTTGTTGTGTAATTTATAATTAGAAAAAAAAATTTTGTTTGCTACAAAAATAAACGCCACAAAACAAAAATAAACAAACAAACAATATAATGACACAAAAGGATTTAATGTGTGTGGGTGTGTGATTTTTCTGATGGTGGTGATATGAAAAAAAATTACACTACAAACACATTATCCAAATGATGATGATCAGATGATGGGCAATGATTTGATTT
The DNA here is from genome assembly GCF_024713945.1 of Dermatophagoides farinae. NCBI lineage: Eukaryota > Metazoa > Arthropoda > Arachnida > Sarcoptiformes > Pyroglyphidae > Dermatophagoides > Dermatophagoides farinae. The sequence goes on along the minus strand of NC_134685.1, from coordinate 1,039,605 downwards.
TGATGTGATAATAACAAATCGACAAATTCTGGAATGTAAAAAATAAACACAATGATGATGACAACGACATTTAACAAATCAAAATCGAATGTTTTGTTTTGTTTTGTTTGATTGTTGACAATTTTTTTTTTTTTTTGTTGCAATGAGCAGCAGTAGCAACAGCAGCAGCAGCCGGTTAAGTTTTTTTTGATATGAATGATAATTTGTTTCAACAATTTGTTTATTTCTTGAAAATTTCGAATCAATTTCGATGGAAAATCTCACTATGCATGCATGTGTATTTTACACACAATTCCTAATTTTGACAGAAAAATGAATGATGAAACAATAAATTCGAAATCATCATCATCATCATTGTCGTCGTCGTCGTTGTTGTTGGTTGAACAGAATTCATTTAATATATGTAAAAATTTTTTTTTCAATCTAAATCATGTATATATCAAACCGTTTTTATTCGATGATGATGATGATTATTATTGAGAGATACACCTACTGAATTGATGTATGTATTCACCAACTATAAAAAATATAAATCATACACACACAAACTACACAATGAAATGATTGCAATCAGAGAGAAAGAGAGAAGAAAAAAATTGTAGTAGGATGATAGTAAATAACGATAGCAAAAGAAATGGGATATTGTTGTATTTAGTAGTGAGAGAGAGCAAGAGAGAGACAAAAACACATCGAGAGCAGAGATTTTTGCAACAAAATATCATTAACACACACACAAACAATCCGCATCACATCCAAAATAACAACATCAGTTGGTTAGTTAAATCATAATAATCATCGACAACATCGACAACAACAACAACAACAAGAAACGAAATCAAAATATCCAAATCGATAAATTGGGATTTTGTTTGTTTGTTTGTTTGTGATGGCTTTTCTGGAGATGATAGATGTGCGTGTAACAAACACACAAAACATACACACATATACACACACAAATGAATACATTCGATTTTGTTTCCCGTAAAGTTTCCTGAATTAGATTGTAGATGGATCCATTGGATAATTTTTGGGTGAACAAAAAGTTTTTCTGTTCCCATTTTTTTTTTTACATTCGTGAGAATTTTATTCATTTTTTTTTCGTTCGAAAAAAAACATGACGTTGTTTTGTTGTTTGTTGCTAATCAATCGAATTGATTAATGGATTGATATTGTTGATGCTGGAGGAAGAAAATTTTTTTTTTTTTCAAACATGACATGACATCATTATCGTGAGCAACCACCACCACCACCATCATCATTTGAAAAAAGGCAAAAAAAACTTGGTCTTATCTTTATGTTTTTGTTTTTGTTTTTTTTTTGTCAAATTGAAACTTTTGCTCATCATCGATTTTTTTTTCTGTTTGGTCTGAGATCATCATTTATATATAAATAAACGAAAAAATGGATTCCAAGAAAAAAGAAAACGTCGTTCTTACAGGTAAAAAAAAATTGGAATGAAAATTGAATTTTTAAATAAATTTTTTTCTTCATTGATCAAGGATTCGGTCTATTTCGTACATATACAATGAATCCATCGTGGGAGGCTGTTCGATTGATTGATGAACGAAAATTTGATTGTTCAAATATTGAATTGGTCAAAATACAAATTCCTGTTGCATATGATGAAGTTGAAAAATGTGTAAAAGAAATATGGAAAAAATATCAACCAAAATTAGTGATCCATTGTGGTGTATCAAGTATGGCAAGGAATTGTTTACATTTAGAAAAACGTGCCGTAATCAATAAGGAACGTTATTGTCAACCAGATATTATGTCATGTTTGCCAAAATGTTGTCCAAATGATCATGTGGATCCATCACCAAAACCATTGGATTATGTTTGTACTGAAATGCATCTAGAATCAATACGTGATGAAATCAATAAACATTATTATGATGGCCACATAATGATTCCGGCTAAAATATCCGATTTTGCTGGTGAATTTCTTTGTGAATTTATTTACCGTTGTTCATTACAATATGATTGCCATAGAACATTATTCATTCATGTACCAGATATTAATCGAGATTTATCGATTGAAGATATTGCAAAATGTTTAGAATTGATTATTCATTTAGCATTGAAACAATTGGATTCTGGATCTTCTGGATTCTATTCATCCAAAAGCAACAAACAACCAAGAATTCAATCGAATGCAATTGATCGATGAATGAATTGTAATTGTAATTTAATTTAATTTAATTTTTTTAAAAATAAAAGGTGTGTATGAAATAATTGAAAATTTATATAATAAAAAAATAGTCTGAAGAATCAATTTGAAGAAGTATGATAAATAAATGTATGATGAAATCAAAGTTTTTGTCTGTTTCAGTCAAAATAATAATGATGATGATGATGATGATTAAGATTAAAATTTTACCGGGAATTTTAAAAAATCGGTTTTTCTGTTCTCTTTAATACTTTTGGGGGAATGTGTGTGTGTGTGTGTGTTTGTTGTGTTGTCGTTGTGCTATTATTATCGGGTATTATTTGTTTAATAATAATCAACATTGAGGATCGATATAATAATTTGATTATGATCGACAATGTTCATTCATTCATAAATTCATTGAATTAATTGATTGTATGATATTCTCTTTGATTGGTTGATAATAATCTCGTTGAAATATCACCATTTCAGGCAGTTTACGTAAACCAATAAACATTTCTGTATCGGTTTCAAGTATGATGATTAAAAATCCGGTAATCAATATGAATATAATCAATGCACTTAATAATGATGTGAATAACATTATGCATAGTTTTTTGCCACATGATATTTTTGATGTTTTTTGTCGTTTTGTCAATTGATTTAATTTATCCATATTTTTCATGTTGTTGTTGTTGTTGTTGTTGTTGTTGCTGATGCTACTACTGTTATTATTATTATTATTATTGATGATGATATTGTTATTTTTCGATTCATCATCATTTTTATTTAAATGTTTCATATGTTTACCAGTAGCAGTAGTCATATATGGCTGTTGATATGTTGATGGTGTTTGATCAACAATTTCGCTTACTTGTTCTAATGTTTCATCTGAATCATTTGTTGTTGTTTCTTCTTCAGAACTTTTCTGTTGTTGTTGTTGTTGTAGTTGTTGATGTATGGATGTTGATAATTGTGATGGTGATGATCGTACCATTGGTGTTTCAAATGATATTGTATTTGGTTCATCACCAGTTGGCGTTACATCTGGCCGCATATCAAATTCAGTTGGTAAACATGGATTTGTTGTTGATGATAATCCAATAATACGTTGTTGTAATGATGGATGATTATTTTCATAATCTTCATTCAATTGGTTCAACAATCATTGAACAATTTGGTTGAAATGTACCATCTTTATGGCTACCATAATTTTCTGGTTCCGATACTATTGAATAATTTAGATAAGGATCTAAAATTTGTAAATAAAAAATAAAAACAAAACAGATGCAATAAATATAAATTATTATAAATTCATCACAAAACAATTACTTTTATCATCATTAAAACTTGATTGAAATTTATTTGGTGATCCATCATCCGGTAATGGTGCCGTATTTGAACGGCCAAATGAACGCATAGACATTGGCATCGTATTCATTGAATGACGACGATTTATTGTCGATGTTGCCGTTGCCGTTGTTGTTGTTGTTGTTGCAGGTAGTTTTTTCATATCTTCAATAATTTCTCTTTCAACACGGCCACTTTGAAATTGATAAAAAAAAACGAATAAAAAACGGAAATTTGCAATAAAAAAAACCTACCTATAACGAAGTTTACATTGTTTCGAAAATAAACCACCACCAGTCGTTATGGTTGGAATATCATCGGATGAATTCATTGTGAAAAAATATCGTTGTTCAACGGCTGAACGCCATAAATTCTGACATGCAGAAACATTTGGACATTTAAATCCGACAAGATTCTTTTTCTTTATAAGAGAAAAAAAAAGTGAAAATTGATTTAAAATGAAAATGAATGGAAATTGCATTACTACTTACACCGCCAGAATAATGATGAAGAATGAACATTTTACCTTCATAGGTAATTTTTTGCAATTCATTCCATTTAAAATGATATACTTTTTTGTTGCCTTGAAAACTTAATATACCGGAATGATTAATACCAATTAAGTATTGGATTTTTTTATGATCTTTCACTGGATATGGATCAATACCATATGTTTCTAATTTGGATGCACGTTCAAGAAATTGTAGTTCAGCATCTGCAGGTGTTAATGATTTCATTTCATTCATATGTATCTCGATGGTTTCCAGTTCAATTTTTTCATTCTGATTCGGTATAATTTTGAATGTTGATACATAATTTTCTTTATGTTCAGCATCATTATAATCACCTAATTCAGCTATAAATATATTATCAACAGAATTAGAGAATTTCGAAAAAAAAATTCCAATTGTAATGAATAAATAAACACATACATTGTACAACACAAGCCATCAAATAGATTGCATCGGCAGGAAGACAATAAAGACGACGATTCAATAAATCACGTCGTAATTGTAGATAAAGATAATAACGTGTTAGCTCATCTTTCAATAATATCGGATTAGCCGGATAAAATTTGACACGAAAACAGAATATGATTGGATTTAGATTTTTAACTTGTTTCAATATCGAACGTGTTGGATCTAGCCATACCTTTTTGTTTTGTTTTGGGAGAGAGAGAGAGAGGTAGAATTTCATATTATCAAAACATGAACAAACGTATATATCTCGTATATACATACCCTTAGATTATTGGCATCAACAAAACGTAAACCAAAGTAATCTTTTTCCAAAAGATTTAATGTTTTAAATGCATAATCCAACAGAAATTGACCTTTTTGTTCACGCTAAATGGGTGGAATAAAAATTGAATTTTTAATTTTGAAATTTGAGATTTGAATTCTTGTTACCTGAAAACTAGTCTGCAATACTTCTTCATCATCCAATAGCCTTATGGCACATTGAAATTCTAATTGATTTGATGATAGATCTTTTTTCGAACCAAATCTTGATAATAATGTTCTAGCCATGTTTGTTTGTTTGAATGTTGATGATTATGGATTATATGAATTTTAAAGTCGTTATATGAATGAAATTTAAAGTCGATGATGATGATGATTACAAGACACAAACAAACATGAAATGACAAAAAAAAAATGATGAAAAATTAAAACCGCACCAACATCTGAAATGATGACGATGACCACCACCACCACCACCACAAACACTGCCAACAAAATAATGCTGCAACACAAAAGTGATGCAATTTCAGTTTATAAATTGAATAACAGAGTGAGAGAGAGAGAAAGGGAAAAACCTTGACGAATTCAAAATTCAATTGTTGTTGTTGTTGATGATGATGATGATGCAGATGCAGATGTTTGTTTTGTTTTTCAAACAGAAGTGTTTTTTTTCTGTACATTCATGTCCAAAACTATCTATATATAAATGAGGAAATTTTAAAAATCAATCAACCAATCAATCAATTATGGTCAACCGGTGGGATTTTTTTTTTTTTAATTTGAGGAATTCATATTTCACTGATTGAATGAATGACGAATCAAAGTTGCACATATTTCATATACATTTCCGTTGATGAATTTTGAATTTTAAAAACAAAAACAAACGAAAAAATGAATTTCATTCATTTCCAAGGATTATTATCGCAACAATGGTTGATTCTGTATTTCGCTTCGTTTGTTTATTTGATGGAAAAAAATCAAATTCCCACCAAATTATATGGGAAAAAAATTCACAAATTGAACAGTGTGCTGTAAAAATTGAGCCAAACTGGACAAATGGAATGGAATGAAATTCTGTGCGCCATCTTTCTTTCAAGACAATCATAATATAAACCTAGATGCTCATCATCACCATTCACATATATAACAATAATGTGTGGGCAACAAAAAAAAACACAATGAACACCAGTTTGGGGACCAGTTTCTCTCTCTCTCTCTCTCTCGCTCTCTGAATTACCCCCGACAAACACGAATTAAATTTGAATCGGGTTTAGGTGATTTTTTTTTCATTTGGTTCACTGATGGTGGTAGTGGTACTGGTATACACACCTATTTTGAATGGATTTCTTTCGTTTTACTGAATGTTTTTTTTCTGGTTATTATCCGCAAAATATTCCAACAAGCAGCGCGAAAAAAAAAAATATATCCTGAATATTAATAATACCGATTAGACAATGAAGATGGCGCTTCTGGTTGTTTATTTGATATTTTTTTGTTTTCTTGGTGGAATATTCAAGTTTTATTTATATGGGTTCGAATGTCTGAAATCATCATCAGATTTTATTTGTTGAATAAAAAAAAAGGTTGATTGGTTCAATGAAGAATTCAGATTCAAATCTCTCTCTCTCTCTATCTCTGTATCTGTCGGTGAATATATAATATCGTTCCAATTTTCCTTCGAACGCCCATCATCATCATCATCATTGTCGATGTGGGGAAAAAAAATGGAACACAAACACACATTTTATATATAGAGAGAGACAGAGAGACAGAGAGATCATTCGATTGGGATTTGAAATTCGATAATAAAGTTTGAATAAATTTTTTTTTCTTTTTCAAGTTACGATGGAAAAAAATAAAATTTCACACACACACACACACACACACACACACACACACACACACACACACACACACACAGACACGCATATATGTTCGATTTGAAAATTTCCAATTTCTAAAATGGATTTTTTCTTTTTCTTTTTTGTCGTACAATTGACAATGATGATGACGTGTGTGTGTGTGTGTGTATGTTTTGTCCAATAAAAAATCAATCGAAGAATATGGAGATAAACTGAAATCGAGTTATCGGACGACGACGACGACGAGGAGATAAAAGCAGTAGAATCATGATGAAAGAAAAAAAATTTCCAAATTTCATTCAATGAAAGAAAAAAATTTTCCGCCAATATAATCCAATTTTCGTTGAATAGAATATTCTTATTCTTATTCTTATCCTTTCATTCATTTTCAAATTGGTTTCGTTTCATTTGTTTTTTGTTTTCTTTGCATTAATTTGTTGTTCAAACGAGACAATAACAACAACAAACAACCGATTAGTAGATAGAATCATTGATGATGAGCTTTTGAATAGTTTTTCTGTTTCTTTTGATTTGTTGTTATTCGAATAAAAGGATGATCCTCATCAATGATAATGATGATGATGATGATGTTTATCAAGAATGGTACAAATTTAATGATGATGATGATGATGATTGTCTTTAAATTGACTTTTTATTCGGAATTTTCAAATGAATTTTTTGTTTTTGTTTTTGTAATATTCCGTTCACAAGGATAAAGAATTTCGAATGTTGTACGTCTTTTTTGAATGACGTTTGACGATGATGATGATGTTTCGAATGTTTGTGTGTGTGTGTGTGTGTGTGTGTGTGATTTCTTTATGATTCTTGTGATTAAGTTTTCACATTTGTCAAAATTTTTTTTTTTTGTTTGGAGGTGGGGGTAAGTTTCGGATTTCTGTTTTCGTTGTGTCTGGTATTTTTGATTGATTGGATTTTCATTTTCATTTTTTTCGTTTCGTTTCGATTCTTTTTATTTAGCCCATCATTATTTTCTTTTCATCTGCAGGTTTCTATTCTATTTGTTGTTGTTGTTCGGGGGCTGTCTAAATATTTTCGCATGGATGCATTCTGTTTCTATGGCCATTCCACATTTCGGTGTGTATGTGGTTAACGGGAACCATTCTTTTACTTGCAAATTGGAACGTCAATCTTTTTTTTTCTTCATGGTCTTCATTTTGCTCAAGGTTTGTAAAAACACACACAAACAAACACTGATTAGATGGATGAGAATTGGGACTAGTTGTTGCTGATGTTCAGGCACCAAAAAAAATCCCCAAACATTCCATATTGATCTGAACAAACAAATAGTAACAGAAGAATGTAAAATTTTTTTTTTATTTTATTTTTTTTCATATTCTAGCACGAAGAATTTGATATTCCGTTTTTTTTGTTGTTGTTGTTGCTGCTGTTGCTGACTCTCTGGATATTTCTCTCATGGTATGGAAAAAAAACAGAAATTCTTTACACACAAAACTTAATCGATTTTTTTTTCTTTTTTTCTTCAATGAAAACAGCTTCATATAACAACAACAACAACAACAACAATAACCAATCTCAATAATTGTCTTGAAAGATTTCTTTTTCATTGATAAATGAATGTATAGTGTGTGTGTGTGTGTAATTTACATCCACATGTGCATAATGTATACATACAATGTTTACAATGGGAAATTTTCATTTTTTTTCTTTCTTTCTTTTTACATCACCAACAACAACAACAATGTTTGAAAATGGATCAAGTATCCACTATGTGCACATGAAAAAAAATGAATGTTTCAATGAATGGTAATGATGATGATGACGATAGTTCTCTCTGTGCCTGTTCATGATCATCAATAGATGAATAATAGAGCCATTCTTTTTCTGGTTTTTTTTTCTTCTGTTTGGTTTTTCTAATATTTGTCTTCCTTATATATTTTTTTCATTTTTTTTCTTGTTTCCAATTCCTTAGGACAATTCTTTGGAATTCAATTGCGATAGAAGAAGAAAACAATGAAAATTCATGGCTCCATGACACATACACACACACACACAAACAGAGGTATTACGACATCACTTTATCATCTTTTTTTTCACTCCTTTATTGTCAAATGGAATGAATGAATGAATGAACAACCGATATTCACAAATTTCAAACAGAATACAAACATAGAGAAAGAAAAGAAGCAAATAGAATATGATCAAGAATCCAAAAGAAAAATGATTGTTTTGCAGTTTTTTTTCAACAACAACAACTACTACATATCTATTCGCGAATATTATCATCATCTTTTTTTTGTTGAAAAATTTTTCTTTGATACAAACAAAATGGTCACATTATCTATGAACATCATCTATTTCTATTCTTCACTCTGTTGTTTGTGTATTTATGCTGATCATGAAATTCTTTAACCACCGCCACAACCACCACCACCACCACCATCACCGATCATCATCACTTTATTGTTATGATTGTGGTTTTGTTTTTGTTTTTTTTTTCCATCCAGACGAAGAAAATATCCAAACCAGAAATAGTCTCCAAGGTATAGTTAGAATTTTTATTTCTTTTCATTTTTTTCTTCATATATCGAGACATAATTTTTCTTCTCATGAAGTTTGTGTGTGTGTGTGTGGGATTCGTCAACAATGAATTCGGTCATAGAATCGAATCATAGAATTGGGTAAAAACAGAAAAAAACAATGAATTTTTTGAATTGAATGTATGTGTCTGTGTGTGTATAAAAGTTTTATTTTTCACTATAAGAAACTATTGTAATAATGCAGAAAACAGGAAAAAGTGATGATGATGATGATGATGAAGAATATAACATGACCATACTGATGAAATATATTGATGGTAAAATGAACATGAATAGAATACTAAATAAAACCGATTCCGGATTGAATTCCGAAAAAAATATATAATGCCAACCATGAATGAATGAATGATGATGATGATGAAAATAAAAATATGATGTACATTCCTGATCTCTCTCTGATTCTTTCTCGTTATGTCCATCTATTTATGTCTGTTAAGCCTGATTTACTGTTGTTGCGAATAGAAAAATAAAGAATCTCTTTAGCTTTTGTTGTTGTTGTTTCTTATCTTACCAACAGTAGTAACAACAACAATAAGAATAAGAAAAGATCGAGGTTTTTTTTCTTCTTCTTTCTATGAATGGTTATGAATGAAGAATAAGAGAATTTTTTTCCTAGGATAGGGTTTCACAAAACAAAACACAAAAAAAATTGCCGGAATCAAATTTTGTGTGTCTAATCTTTAGGTTTGTTTGAAAATTCTATTTTTGTCATTATTGTTGTCGTTCATTGAGATCATGACAAGCAAACAAATTGCCATCAAAATAACTAGAACCAGAATTATTTGTGAAATGTTTCACACACACACACACACATACATAACGGTGAAGAATTGATTCTAAACGCGTAGACAATGAATCAATAAATGAATGAATGTATGACCCCTTATGATTATTATCATGATCATGAAACAAGAATAATTCAACAACAACAACAACAACAACAATGATAACGACAACAACAAATGTGAAACAACAAAATCGAGACTGGCATTTTAATTTGTCACAATTTACTCTCATTTATTTCTTGATGATGATGATGATGATGATGATAATGGTGATGGTGATGGTGATGGCTCACGAATCTAATTGTTCGTCATTGTGGCTATGATGATGGTCGATGATAAAGTTGCCATAAATTTTGATGATGACGATGATGATGATGATGATAAAATGGTAGCAATGACAGCAACAAAAACGAATAAATTTTCCCGATGCTTTTAGTGTTTGCGATCATCATCATCATCATCATCATTATAGAAATTGATGGCCAAATATTTTATCTTGCCATCAATATGGTTTTTTTCCCTCTATTCATCTATATTCCAAGATTCTTGCAGCAGCAATATATTCACTATGGTTCAATAGAGTTGACTTTGGTTGGTTAGTTTTTTTTATTCTTGCCTTTCGGCTAAAATAATTATTTATATCACACACATAGACACACACACACACACACAATGGTGTCACTATTCGTGTGTGTGCCGGTGGTGGTGTTTATGTTATGACGAATGTTCCGGTATTCTATTATTATGGTTCATTGAATATAACCACCACCCATACTACCACATTTGGCGATATCGATCTTTTTTGCATTATCATTTTTTTCTGTTTGAACGAGTGGGAAAAAGGGGTAAATTGAATTGATTTTTTTTTTTTTGAAAAAAAATTTGCATTAATGTTGCACACACACACACGCTGTGATCACACCTAATCATTATTCTGTTATGAATAAAAATTTTTTTTTATTTTTTTTTTTGGTGCAAACCAAAATTGCTTTCCATCCACCCCTTTTGTTCATTACTGTGTAACTTTGATGACCAGTGGCCTTTACATAATAATTTTTTCTATTTTTTTAAAAAAAGAAACCACAGATGGTTTTGTGTGTGTGTGTGTGTTTATGCGCTTAATTTGCATAATAAATCTATTTTAAATGTATAATTTTTGATTATATCATCAAATGACCAACGATCATCATCATCATTTTGATGGTCACTGAATCATGGTCAGACATTCATTTATTTCTCTCTCTCTCTCTCTATCTCTCTGGTTCTTGGTTTCCTGGTTATTTTTGTTGTTGTTGTTGTTGTCGTTGTCGTTGTCGTTGTTGTTATAAATGGTCATTTCTATTATTATTTAATGGATTTTTTTGAACAACAACAACGACAAACACCATATTGTGTGTGGAAATGGAAAAAAAATTTCCATGGAAAAATTTTTTTGAAATTTTTTTTTCTCTTTTTCACCACATTCGACCATTTTGACCCAAATGTTTGCCTTTGTGCAGGAAATAGATGAATAATAAATGTTTGGATTTGGATATCATCAACATTTGGATTTTTTTTTTTTTTTTTTTTGGTTATCAACGATTCATGCTCCAAGTCGGAACATGAAAAATTTCCGGCGTTTTTTTTCCATGTTTCGATTTTTCTTTTTTTTTTACCGATTGACGATCGATTTTTTTCTATCCAAAATAAAAAAAAATTCCGATTGCGGTGAATGGGTGATTTGGTTTTGTTTTTTTTTTTTTTTTTTTTTTTTTGCTTCTCGTCGTTGTTTACCACATTTATCCATTTTCTCATGAAGAAAATTTTGTGACACTAATGATGCCGGTAGTATTTGAATTTTGGGAAAATTTTACTAATTGAGAAATCAATTCGATAACGACGACAACAACCGAACAACAACAACCCGATCCACATTTTTGACGACAAAGTTTTTCTTGATTACTTTGTTGTGTGTGTGTGTGTGTGTGTGGTAAACTGGATTCTGTATTCCAAGAATCATCAAGCTATTTTAACACAAATAAATATTTTCATCATAATCATCATATTACAAGTTTAGCAAAATGTTTTTTTTTTTTTTTTTTTGGTAGTGGTTAGTGAACAAACAAACACACACACACACACGACACAGTTGTACAATACAACAATAAACGATTTATATATTTTTTTGTGGAAATGAAAAAAAAACTTTTTTTTTTCATTTCCACAACATTGAAACTTTTAACCATAAAATGAAATGAAATGAAGATTTCTTGCTGTTTTTTGTTGTTGTTGTTGTTGTTGTTGTTTGCATGCCAAACATGTTTCATCGATGAGAATTATTATTCTCATTTCATGGCAATATTTTTTTCATTTTTTTTTTCTCATTTGGTCATCATTTTATATGTTTCTATAATTTCATTTTGAAAACTTTTTTTTCAGAGATGGTGAATCTATGATGACTGATTTACACAACACACAAGATATGAAGAATTAAATTTGTGGATCATGTATGGATGATGTTTAGCTTTACAAATGTTTGTCAATGTTGAATGGTTTCATTGTCATTATCATCTTACATAATGACGTTGGTGGTGGTGGTGGCCATCTTATGTAATGATAATGATATGTTATCATCATCATCCATGAATTGAAAAAGTTGTTTATTCAAGACGCAACACACACACACACACACACACACAATTACTACAGACAGCGATGAATAATAATGATGAAAGAAAATTAAAATTAGACGTGCAAATAAAATCAAATCAAAATCAAAATCAAAATTCCAAGACCAAATGGATGATGAGAAAGAATTTTCTTGTCACATTTATTCTGTGTCTGTGTGTGTGTGTGTGTGTTTGGTATATTTTTAGATGAAATGATGGGTAAATATATACCCACACACACACACACACACACACGCAGAGATCATATCACGAACATGATAATCATTTGGAGAAAAGAAAATAAAAAGATGAATAAAAAATGAATACGAATGAATTGAATCAAATTCAAATTTGAAGAAAAAAAAATTTCATTCGAATTCGAATTATTCTGTTGTGTGTTGAATTTGATTCTATTTCCACCTACGTTCTATGTGATTCTATGATGATTCTATATACACATCAATTGTCGTTGTATTTTGAATGATGAAAATTCAATTTTCATAAATAATAGCCTTTAGGTTGATTTCGTTCTTCTTTGTGGTTATGATAAATATCATTATGAATTTTTTTTGTTGTTGTTGTTGTTGAAAATTTTCATATTTTTCATTCTCACCGATTCCCAGGAATTTGATTCATTGACAATGATGATCATAATGATTATTGTGTGCGTGTGTGTTTGCGTTTGGTATTTTTTTTTCTATTCTTTACAATTTCAAAAGATTTTCTGATTTAAAATAAAATTTTTTTTCCCTAGAATTTATTCTGAAACTTTTCTTTTCCCCCTGTATGATTCGTGTCATTGTCGATGACAAAGAATACAGAATTGAGAAATTAAAAATAAAAATTCCTGATGATGATGATTCTTGTATTCCTGGGGGGAGGGGTAGAAAAAATTGAAACTAAATGATCCATCAAACACTATGTGTTCCTATGGCTATAGAACAGAGCCATTATTTTCCACCCCCCAAAAAAAAAACTCATCCGTCAAAATTTTTTTTTTTTTTTTTGGATCCTGGGTGGTAGTTTTTTTTTCTTGTTCTGAACCAATTTGATTTGTCAACCATTATGCCCAATGATTGAAGTAAGAAAAATTGAAATTTGTATTTTGGGCAAACTTTGATTATATCGAATAGATCGATTAAATGAGAATAAATTTTTTTTCACCACCATCATCTTCATCGATTTTTTTCATCATCATCATCATCGTCATCCAATTTCATTTTCATTCAAAGATGGTGATGATGAAAGTTTTTTCTCAAAAAAATGAAAAAAAGCTGCTGCCATTCTATTGTTTTTTTTTTGTTTTCATTTTCATTTTTTTTTCTTTATTCGGTTCATTAAAAAAAAAAATTTTTTTTGTTCCGCTCGTTCTCCAGAATATTCTTGTTGTTGTTGTTGTTGTTGTTGAAAACATGTCACATGTTTTGTCGTTGTCGTTTTATTTTCTCCATTGAAAAAAAACACTGTCAAACTTTTTTTTTTATTATTGTTTAATAACCGACTTTGGCTATTTTTTTTTTTTTATTATTCAAATCTTGAGATTCAATGATCCGCGGATTTTTTTTCTGTTTTTCTTCGTTTCACATAAGATCCAATGGATCGAAACAAAAATCCAAAATGGAGAAAAAAGAAAGAAAAAAATGTTGTGCCAGTTTCATTTTCATTTCCAATAAATGAAGAAGAAAAACTTTCCATCGTTTCATTGATCATGATGATGATGATGATGATGATCGTTGGATGAAGATTGAACGCAATGATGGAAAGAAAATAAGACCAAACTGGTTCAATGCTGTATATCGGCTTCTGTTGCTGCTGCTGTTGTTGTTTCAATTGACGTCCAAAATCCTGATAGCAATCGACCGCGAATGAATTTTTTCGTTCGTTCGTTTGTTCGTTTGTGTTTTGTTTCTGAACCAAATCAGAATGCTAAGATGAAAGAATGGGGAATGGGGAAACAGAATCAGTAGCAGCATTTACATCCCTCCGGTTTAACCCAATAAACAGAAAATTGAATCAATATAAGTGCTGGAAATGAATTATAAAATGCCGGCTGTGTGTGTGTGTGTACTATTTACACACAACATACTCGGATTTAGATTTCAATATATCCAGTTTTTCCATTTTTCGATCAATATGGCCATATTATCATCATCATCATCATCATCGTTCATAATAATTTCCGTATATATATAGTTGAATAATGTTCAAGCGCATTATTTGCAATTTGGAGAAAAATTTGGTCATTTTTTTTTCATTTCGCTTCGTTTATTATTATTCTTTTGATTCTAAAAATCGAACGTTTCTGATGTAATGGTGGTGGTGGTGGTGGTGGTGGTGGTAGAACATCGACATGGTAGTTGTCACACAATCTTAACAAACAAACAAACAAACACCATGACGGGGTGGCCGAAAAAAAAAAAAAAAAAAATAAACGAAAAATTCGAATAAATTCTTTTCGGGGTTGAATTCATTGATTTTCATTTTTTATTTCTTCTTCTTCTTCTCCGGATTGATATTGATATTTATTTATACCCCGGACGATGATGATGATGATGATGACCATATTTTATTTATTTTTTTTCATTCGGTTCCGGCTATATGAGATCTCGTTTATCAAAATCGATTGTGTGTGTGTATGTGTGTTTGGGACAATGTTTAATGTTGAGTCTTTTTTTTATGCTGAACTTGCATCATCATCATCATCATCATCATAAGTCAAATCGAATTGAATGGATGAATGAATCGCGAATAAACAAACAAACAGACTGAAATGGAATTTATTTTTTTTCATATTCTCGCAGATATTCATATTCAGAATCTTATGAATATGACAAAAAATTCTCGATGATGATGATGATTCGAATAAGTGAAAAAAAAAATGCCGCATCAAGTATAAAAACAAAGATATATAATTGTACAAAGAAGAATATTCTACGAAGCAGAAAAGAGAAATTATTCTTTGAATGAACAAATAGGAAAAAAAACAAACTTTTTTTTCAAAAAAAACAGAAAGAAGCTAAACTAAACGACAATTTTGACATTTTGCAGTAGAAATATTAGAATTCTGATTCGTTTGTCTTGGAGATTCTGCTTCACTTGAGAATGAGAGAGAGAACTATCATTATCATCATCATCATCATAATTTGTTTGTAAACAAAAAAAATTTATTACAAATCAGATTCTTTTTAGATGTGATGAATAAATTGGGTCAAATTCAAATGTGAAATAAAATCGATCACTATGGTGAAGATGTTAATGATTTTTTTTTCGAGTGATTCTGATGATGACGATTCTTTCATTTTTTTTTTTTTTTTTTTGACATTCATTGTTTGTTTGTTTTCTACACAACTATATCGGGACTGAGTTTCGATTATTGATTTTTTTTTGTTTGCGAAACATTTTTTTTTTCTCTCATCATCATTTGATGGATGATTTCAACAACGATGATGTGTCTATGTGTGTGTGTGTGTGTTGAAAGCTATTTCCGGTTTTTGTTTATCTTTCCATTATTTGTCATCATCATCATCATCATTATCAATGGATCTATCTATCTATCTATCTAATATAACCATCATTTATCCGATAAATTGAATTCATTTTCATTTTTTTTTTCTATTCAATTCATTCATTCATCTATCGTCGTCGTCGTCTTTGTCGCCGTTTTAGGGCCTATAGGATTTCGTGATCAATTTCTATTTCTGATCCATTCGTCTGATCCATCCATTCAAAATAACATGTGAATGTGTGTGTGTGTGTGTGTGTGTGTGTGTGTATTGAATTGAATGAATGGAAAAGGCAATGTTGAAAGCATTTTTTCATTTTTTTTGTTTATTTTGTTTGTCTGTTGTTGTTGTTATTGTGATGAATGAAATAGAGAAATGAAAAGAAAAGAAAAGAAAAACCAAAATCATCGACTACGATCAATTACGAATGAATTGAATTGAATCGAAAGTATGAATGTCATTGTTTTTTTTCCAACAAAGAAGATGAAATGGAAAAAAAGTTTTTCTGAAAGTAGAAAATGTCACTTTATCAAGTATATACTGAGAGAGAGAGAGACTAAATGAACTTCATTTGGTCTCAAGATAAGTAGTAATAGTTGTCATTTTTTGTTCAAGTTTCGAATATTATATTGTCTGTGATAACTGAAAATATAAAGTTGAAAACTTTCAAAATGATCATCTTTTTTTTGGGTTGATGATGATGATCATATTGATAAGATCAAAGAATACTGCCTGCTACTTTTGTTTCGTTTGGTTCGTTTTGTTTTCCAAAAAAAAAAAAGAAAATGTGAATATAAAACATTGAATGACAATGATGAACAAGATTTATGGTCATTAAAATGAAAAAAAAATGTGTGAATGATGATGATGATAAAAAAAGCAATGAAAATTCGAACCAGAATAACAAAAAAAAAAAAACCCGTGATTCTTTTTTTTTGTTTTGTTTAAAGAATTTTTTTTCTCTGTTTTTCATCTGGTTTTCATTATGCAAGATTCTGTGTATCGAATCCGAATGTTTTTTTTTCATTCATTCATTCATTCATTCAATGGCCAAATTATTCCAAGAACAACGACCTCAGATATATTTTGCAATTGTTAAAATTTTTATGAACAGAAAAAAACAGATTCTGTTAATCAATGGCTTGAAAAAAAATGCTTAAGAATCTTCTTCTGGTTTGGTTCATTGTCGGTTTGAGAATTTGAAAGTTTCTTTCTTATTTTATTTTGCTGGATCTGGTTCGATTTCGAAAGTTTATTTTCTTTCTCTCTCCAACCTTTCAAACATAAACATTGCATTTTTTTCTCTTCACTATTTCGAAATGGATCTGTTTTGTTTTTTTTTGTCTTTTGTTTTTGTTTCGGGTGAAAAAAAAGTTTATTTTTGACGAGAAAAAAGAACTTGAAATTTATGAATTGAAACTTTAAATGAATCGATTTTGTTTTTTTTTTGCCATTGATGATGATGATGATAATTTTTTTCCATCATTCGTATGTGTGGGTGGGTGGGTGCGTCTGGCTGATTGATAATTTTCAAACTTTTTTTTTCATTTTTGCCGAGATTTCCAAATTTGAAAACAACACTATATATTGTAGAAGTTCGACATTTTCTGATGATGATTGGTGACAGTTATATTTAAGAGTCATTCGAATTTTCAAACATTTTCTGGAAAAATTTCCATTGAAAATATTCGAATATTGTCGGAAATTTTCTTTTTTTTTGAAATGAATTTTTCATTTAAATTATGATGAGAAACTTCCGGAAATAATGAAACAAAACTTGTTTCTAGAATTTCGACAACAACAACAAGATTGATTTATCCACTGTTTGGGAGTGCAAAAAAGGCCAATATTTTTTTTCTGTTCATCTTTCATGTTGTTGTTTTTGATTTTTCTTTTTTTTTCATTTTGAATACAATAAAAATTCAATTATCCGAAAGAAACAACACCACCGCCACCAACAACAACGATGACAACCAATTTCAATCAATTCCTGAAAAATTCAATTCAATTCTGTTGTTGTTTTTCGTTTGTATTGAAATCAAACGAACCGAAAAACCTAGAACGAAGAAAGAATTAATATGGAAGAACTTTCTTCTTCTTTTTTTTCAATCCATGTTTTCCGTCTTGTGGAACAAGAAAACAGAAAAGAAAAAAAAAAGTTTTTTGGTCCATCATTTTTTCCGGTATGAATGCCGCGCTATCGACTTGCAAAAAAAGAGAATGAGAGAGAATGAAAATTCCAAATTCTATTTTGTAGTTAGTGAAGAGAATTTTTTTTCAATTTGTCCAATATCCTCTTTGCCATCGTTTATTCTATATATATGATTTATTGTCAATTTGATTGTTTATTGTAGAATCTTATTATCGAATTTTTTGGCCATTGTGTCTGTGTGTTATTGAAGTTTAAATATTTGGTTGGTGAACAAAAAAAAAAATTCCAATTTATGAATCGCTGGCCTTTTACCGTGAATTCTTCGATTATCATATCATATCATATCAAGTTTATTTTTTTTTTTTTTTGTGGACCAACTTTATTTGCTGTTTTTGTTGTAGACGGATGAATTGCGTCAACAAAAATAGAAATTCAAATGAAAAATTCATTCTTGCCATTATTATCATGGTTGTTGTTGTTGGAATTTTTTTTTCTCTCTCTCTCTCTCTTTATTTTGTCGATTCCAAGAATTTCACAAACATATTGATCATGCATGTGTGTGTGTACAAGAATTCGATCCATATGGAAATAAATTGAGAATATCTGGGCAAAGGAATCGTTGGTTTTTCGTTTTCAAAGATTTAATCAGATTAGAAAACTAGTGATATATAATGGTGGATATGAGAAAAGCCAAAATGAATCTTCAATTTTCTATTATTCTTTATGGGTTTTTTTTTGTTGTGTGAATTTGGTCATTGATTGTTGCCCGGAATTTTTTTTTTTTTTGCTTATTATTATTCATTGTTTGGTGTGAAAATCAATATCGAACAACAACAACAAACAATTTTTTTTTTCGCTCGTCCAATTTCAATTATCAATCATTATATTGATCATCACAACGTATTGACCGGAAAAAGCCAAAATGAAAAATAAAAAACTTTAACTTTTCACGCCATCCGCTTTCTAATTTGAAACGGGAATTTTTTTTTTCGGATTCGAATGGCCAAATTAACTTGTGGCTGAGTAAGCAGAATTCAAAAATTGTTGGAAAAAAAAGTGTGAAAAACTGAAATTTCAAAGAATTCATTGAAATGGAATGGAGAAAACGGAATTTTATTTTTATTTTTATTTTTTTTTTTTTTTTTTTTTTTTGGCTGAAACTAAACAGAAAAAACAAAAGAAAGAATTTTCAATTATCATTGAAAAATTGAAAAACACAGAGAGAAAAAAAACATGAAACAATCGTCGATGTTTTTTTGTTTTCATTTTTTCTTTAATATCTTCATTGTTGTCTAAATTGTGTGTTGTTTTTGATTTTTTTTTCTCTTGTTTTTTTTTATTTTATTTTGTTAAATCTCTGTATGTGTAAGAATTGTGAACCCGGAATTGAATCGGATTCTTGTCCATTTCATCATCATCATCATCAACATCGTCATCATTATATCGAGAATCAAAAGAATCTGAAAAGAGAGAAATAATAGAAAAAAACACACACACACACAGAGAGAGAGAAACAAACAAAATAAATAGTAACAGACAATGATGATGATGATGATGATTTTTCTCTTTCTTTGATGATCATTTTCGATTACGACCATAATCATCATCATCATCATCAACAATAACAACAACAACAACAACAACAACAACGACAACAACAATGATAAAGACGACAATCAAGATTCTTGAAATAAATGTTCATAGATGAGAGATATACAAACACAGATAGAAATAGAGAGAAAATCGATCGATAACATAGTGGAATTGAATTGAGCAAATTGAGAAAAATTTTTTTTGTTTCTCGCTCATAATACACACACATCCAAAAAACATGGAGAGATTTGAATTCTTTTTCTTGAAAATTTTTTTTCTCGATTTTCTTTGCCAGAATTTGTGTGTTTGGATTGCATTACCAAACCAAGAATCGATAACGAAATTGAACAATCATTTTTTTTTTTTTTTGGCCAGAGAATAAAAAATTGTTTCCAAAATGAATGATAAAAGTTTTCTTTTTTCTCATTCTTGAAACTTTTCCCTTTTTTTCCAATGATGAACGTCTATGGTATGTTGCCAACCAAACAATGAGGCAATGAGAAATTAAAATCGAATTTCATCATCATCAGAATCGTGGAAAATATTCATCAGTGAATTCCATTTTTTTTAATTCAATTTTTTTTCATTGTACCGGCCTTGTTTGAGAAAAAAAATTCTAGAATTCTAGTCGACAGCGAAAAAAAAAGATTTTTTCATTTATTAAATACTTGAAAATGAAAAATGAAAATGGTTTTGGTTGGCTGTGTGTGTATTGCATCATGAATACATTTACCACCGTTCACAATCACACACACACACACACACACACACACACACACACACACACGAACCCGGACAAAATACAAACACAAATCATTCATCCGTTATGGAGAAATTTTTCATCGTTTTTTTCCTTCTTTCCTTCATGTTCCTGGAACGTCGTCGGGTAAAGAAAGAAAGAAAACCTACAGTTTTTTTTTTTGGTGATTCCATCAATATATGAATAGAAGAAGATGAAGAATGCAGGGTTTTTTTTCTGCCCGAGAATAAAATATGTATTCACTTAATATTTCTCTTGGTGTGTGTGTGTGTGTGTGTGCATATGTGTCCCCAGTGATTTATTACTTAGTTTTCACATTCATTTGATGTCGGATGTTGTTGTAGTGGTAGGAAAAGGGGCTAGAGACGACCAGTATCAATGTTGTTGTTGTCGGTGACAATAATAATAACATCTTTATCGGAAATATAATACAAACAACATTTCGGTAAGATGTGGAGGGTGAAGAGAAGAAGAAGAAAAAAAAATGTGAAAAAATTTTTTACATTTGTGAGTTTATCATTTCCATTTTCATTTCAAAAAAAAAAAAAATCAGTAGCTGTCATGGTTATGTATGAAAAAAAAATTTCATTTTTTTTTACTGGCAATTTCGACCTTAGTTGGCTCGATGATAATGATAATGGTCGTTATTTGTTTTTGTTTTTTTTTTTTTTTTTTTTTTGCTATTTTGTTTTCTTTTTCTCTGTTTGTGTCGATAATGATGATGAGAATATTTTTTTTTTTTGAACAACAACAACAGATTCTTGACAGTGTACAAAGTGCAAATAAAAAAAAAAAAAATTCCGGTTTTTTTTTCTGTTCACTGTGTATGTGTTTGTTTGTTTATATATATTCAATTCATTTTGCATATATGTGTGGCTAATATAAAGTTATCATCATCATATGGTTTTAAGCGGAATGAGAAGAAGAAAAAGAAAAAGAAGAAGAAAAAATCAATTTTATGCAAATCCTGATTCTGTAATTTATTTCCTGTTTTTGTTTTTGTTGTTGTTGTTGTTGTTGGCGGCAATTGATTAACTTGATGATGATGATGATGATTACTTGCCCTTTTTTGTCTTTTTGGTTTCTTTTTTTTTCTCATTGTTTCTGTTCTGTGAATAAATGAATGAATGAATGAATGAATGAATGAAAATCAAATGCAAAGCAATCATTTATTCATTCATTCATTCAATCCTAATGATGATGATGATGATGATGATGAATTATTGGCTTTGGATATTGAATAATAGCTTTGATGATTATATATGATGATGATGATGATTACAACGAATGAGCTATATCTATAAAAAAAGATTTTTCTTCGTTCATCATCGTTGAAACTTTTTTCATCATCATCATCATCATCATCATCATCATCATCATCATATGGCTCAATTTGGATTTTATTGTTTTTTTACGTACGAAAACGTAAAAAATTCAAAATTTTATCCAGGGCCAAAGTTGTGTGTGTGTGTCTAAGAAGGGTGAGAGAGTAGCCGTTTATGTAACGATGAGAGGATGTTTGGTAGACAATTTGATAATTGATTGATTTTTGATTCAAACACCCACACACACACATGCATAGAGTAAGAAGCAAGCGACAGACACACACAATGATTTTGTTTTTGGATATACCAATCTTTTTCTTCTTGTTCACTTTTATGCCCTGGGTATAAAACTTTAGTTATTGAAGAGTTCAGTTTAGAGAAACAAACAAATATACACACACACACAGACACTGAGAGAGAGAGCGAGAGATTCAGGATCCAAAGAGATTGTTCGCTTGGGAAACATTTTTTTTTCTTTGTCCTACGATTCTTGTGTGTGTGAGTGTGTGTGGATGCATCATTAATATTCTCTTTATTTGTGTGTGTGTGTCATGAATCAAAGCAGAATCTGGATCCAATCATCATCATCATCGGTTTTTTTTTTGAATAAAAATTCTTGGTTGCTTTGTTTTATGCTCAGCTATTAAACAAAACAATGTGTATGTAGTATACAGTTGTGGAGAAAACAAAAAAATTGTTTGTCCATCGATTCTCTGAATCAATAAATATTGGATGAATTTGATAAAAGGTCAAATGTTTCGATGTATTTTTTTTTATTTCAGAACCAAAAAAAAAAAAAAACAAAAATTCAAATCTTTGGTCCAGTAGTTTTGAGATTGATCTTTATTTTTTATATTTTTCTGCTGAGATTATGATCTAGAAAAAAAAAATTTTTTGTTTGTGTTTGGTTTTTCTTTCCAAAAAAAAAAAAAATTTCCAATCAATCTTGTTGTTCATGGTTTATATCTCAATAAATAACGATTATAAGTAATGATGAAAATGTATCCATTTTCATCATTTTTCTTCTTCGTCTTCTTCTTCTTTATTTCCACCACAAATAAACAGTGATGATGATGATGATGAAGATGGAAAACACAACAAAAAAATAGATCAATCTTTTTTTTGGTATGTTCTGTGATTTGAAATAGAATTTGGTTTGATATCAGAAATGAAACAAAATTTTTTTTCCCGAACAAAAATCGACATTGGAGAGAAAAAAAAGAATCGTCATCATCATCATCAAAATTACAATCAAATGTAATGCAATTTCAATGTCAATAAAACATTTTGTTTGTAAAATAAACATAACATTACAATCGACAACAACAACAACAACAATCGACAACAATAGAATTTTACCGGAGATTTGGATGGGAAATGTAAATTTTTTTTTTTCGTTTTCATTTTCATTCTTTATTCAGGTTGTTTTTTTTTGTTTGTTTGTTTGCCTGAATATTCTTTTTCATTCTCTTTATTCACTTGTTTATTCGATTCGATTCGATTTGGATTGAATTTGGTCGATCTGGTTGTTTCAATGGTTGGTTGAATTGTAATTTTTTTTCATTCATTCATTCATTCATTCATTTATTTTGTTTCGTTTCAACTGTTTAAACTTTTTTTTTATGCTTCATGAAAATTGACTATTTCTTGTTGCAAGTTTGAATTTGTAGAATTTGTTGTCTGTTTGTCTGTCTGTCTGTTTGTTTGTTTGTTGTTGTTGTTTGCTACTAATACATGACAATATGGAAAGAAAACAAATCCAATGAAACATGTAACAACATCTTTTATTCATCATCATCATCAAACAAAAAAGAGAATTTCAAACAATCCAAGATTCAGCACACACACACTAAAAAATGGATGAAAAAGAATGTCATCGATATATCTGCTTATACACACACAGAATTTATGAACACGTGTATATTGCCTTTTCCTGTTATATACATTGTTTATGAATGGATAAATTAGTGTTACTACTACTACTGCTACTACTACAAATGAAAAACACACCCACACATCCACCCACACACACTGAGATTTGTTTTTCTTTAATTCAGAGATATACAAATAAAAATCATCATCATCATCATCATCATTATTAAAATAATCATCCTTATAGAATTATTATTAGTTGCATTAGTGTTGGAAGCTTGAAAGAAAGTGAACCAAAAAAAAAAGAAGAAAAATGCTGGATAAAAGTACAAGATTCATTGTAATCATCATCAGGATCATATAACGTACATTACTTATTTCATTGCCTGTGTGTGTTTTTTTTTCATCATCCAAAATCTCTTTTTCTTTTCCTTTTTTGTTTTGTTTTTGCATTCTATACGGCCAAAAAAAAGAGTAAGAAAAAAGAAGAAAAATCTAGCCTAGAAAATTCATTGGAATCAGAGTTATAGAGTATGGAATGGAATGGAAAAAAATGGGAATTTTTTTTTTGGATTTTTTTTTGTTTCGTTCTTGTCTGCCCATTTTTTTTTCTTTTTTTGTTTCTTGAAAACACACCAAAAGATAGAGAAACGAATTAGATGTATTGAAATTCTGTTTTGGTATGGTGAAGGAATGCAAGAATAAAAATGAAGTTGATGATGATGAAGAAATGAATCGAAATATAGAATGACAAAGAATCAAGCAAGCAAAAAAAAAAAACAAAAAACAATCACTATATGAACTCAAATGACTAATAATACATTATATTATTGAATAGATCCAGATCTAGAAGAATATATGGAATTAGAGAAACTTTGGAATACATACATTCCAAACATATGATGATGATGATGGAAAACATTCTGTATTTTGTTGTTGTTGTTGTTGTTGTTGTTCAACACTAAGACACTGTGTGTTTTAGTCAATTAATTTATTTTTTTTTTCCATTTCAATCTGGTCTCCATTTTCAATTGAATGAATTTAAATGACAAAAGAGGAAACAAAAAAAATTTTTTTCCTTCAAAAAGTCATGTTTAATTGAATTGACACACTCAACAAAGTTTTTTTTTATATAAAATTCACTTGACTTGAGAATCTCGTTTCATTTTTTTTTCAATTTTTTTTTTAATTCATTCGAGTTCAAATGCTCGAAATGATTGTCATCGTTGTTCAAGTGGTGGTGTGATGCATGATGCATGATGGTTCAGTTGATGATGATGATCAGATTACGGAATACGGAATACTCAGTATTTTTTTTTAATTTGTTTTTTTTCTTGTACTCGAGACATATATATACACCAGAAAAAAAATGTATCTGATATGACACAAGTGATCCGGGAAACGATCCAAAAAAAAAAAAAAACATTGAGCAATAGAGAGAATGAGAGAAAAATACAACGTTATTTTTCAAAAACATGGTTTCAGGCAATTTATGGTTGTTGTAGTTGTCAGTCGGTCGGTCTGTCTGTCGGATAATGTAATGTGATACTTAGGGAAAAAAAAGATCTAGAATCCAGAATTTATTCATCTTTTATTTTCCTTATACATACAGAGTCCCGGCCAAAAAAAAATTACCAGTTACTAGAAACTGGTTGTGAATTTCGCTTCTTAAGATTTCTACATACATAGAAAGAAAAAAATTCATATGAAATGAAAGAATATTAAAAACATGAGCTTATAAGCTGAAAATAAAATGAAAACAAAAAAAAATTCTACGGCAGCACCAGCACCACCAGCAGCAATCGAAGACCGAATCTAGGCCATATTGCGTGTGTGTGTGAAAATAATTTTCGCATTTTCTTTCATGTTTGTCTCGGTTTTTCTTTTTCATTTCATTTTTTTTTCTTCGTTTCAAAAGTCAATTATAATTGGCTTTATTTTAATATAGTGTACAACGAGTCAAGTTTTATGATCATTCGCAAGAGAGGAAGGAATCCGGCTTTGAATTGAAACAATTTGAATTATTTTTTTTTTTTCGTTGTTTGTGTTTCAAGGGCCTAGAAAAAATCAATCAATGACGACAACGGGGTTAAAGCGAAACTGAAAATTAATTCAATGGAAAAAAACACGGACACGAACATGCACACACACACAGATTGCGATTATTATTTGATGCATGAAATGTTGTCGAAAATTCCAATCCAATTTCGAATGTGTATTTAGTTTAGTTAGTGTTTTCTTGCCATTTTGAAGAGACACCTGATTTCTACATCCGTCATTTTCTTTATTCTTTATAATAGAAACAATGAGAAAAGTTTCCGGGAAACGGAATTTTTATTTTTATTTATTTACCCAGGAATATTATGTGATCCAAGCGAAATAAATGAATAATATATATGAAAATTTCATTCACACACACACATGGCACGCGGATGTGATTGGAATATATGAATCAATTTCTATTGTCATCATCATCATCATCATAGAACATCGATAGTATCGTTTGATTAATATCAAACATCGAATGTAACAATCGATTCGTTCATTCATTCATTCATTTGTTTCCAACTAATCCGTTTCCGTTTTTCATCAGCATTGAGATTAGAAATTCAATTCACAATTTATTCATTCTCTTGTTTTTCATTTTCTTTTTTTTTGGTCATAATATGGCCAGATTAAATTTGAAAAAAGAAACGAAAAAGTTTCTTGTGTGCGAAGAAACAGTGAAAAAATTTTTGTTGAAAATGAAAAAAAAATGTTCATTTTTTTCAGTGTAAACTTTTCATCTGTTTGTTGTTTCGGCCATTTGTATAAAAATGTAAATTGTATTCATACACATAACGTTTTACAATCATCATTATCATTTGTATCATCACTTTGTTGTTGTTGTTGCTGCTGCTGTTCAACAACAACAACAACATTTACGGAATTTGATTATCGCACCTTTGATATATATTCTGAGACAAACAGAAAAAAAAACTTTTCATGTTCAATTGAATTTTTGTTTTCATATGGTTCAACACCTTGAAATACGGAGAGAGAGAGAGAAAAATGAAAAATTCATATCATTTTTAGAAAATGTACAAAACAAGAATCGCCAATCGTGTGGAATGAAATCCCTAGATGAATAATAATAATAATAATAATATTCTTTTTCCTGAAAAAAATGAAAATGAAATGAAAAGAATTCAGAATTTGATCCTCTCTCTCTTTTACCATTCATCGATTTATATATTCTTGTTGATTAGTTTTAACAGAATTTGATCATCATCATCATCATACATTAACACATTCTTGCACATACAAATAAATTAAGGTGGTGAAGCCAACATTTAAACATTTGATTCGATTCTTTTAAATGATGATCACGTTCATAGATAACGTGTGCATATTCTTAAATCTTTATCCATTAATACATGGCTGTTTTTGTTCGCAGTTGTTTATGTTGCATGATGATGTTCAGGTTTGATTTTTTGTTTCAAAATATATACCCATTATGTCTGTATGTCATTGACATTTGCAAAGAGCGATACAGTTTGATAATTGATAATTCTTTTGTGTACGACGACTACGACGACAAATGGTAGCCTAAGAGAAATTTTCTTTCACATTATCATCATTCATAATTCGTTATGATTGGCCATATAAAAAACAGCAGTGGCAGCGGAAGCAGCAGCAGCAGCAGTCAAAGTGATGATCCTAATGAATGAAATGGACACTAATTTCATTAGTTTTTTTTCCCATCTTATTCTTTCACTTTATTCTATGAGGCATTATTTGAAGCTTATGGCATTTTTTTTTTCTTTTTTTTTGTTCAAATTCTCATCATCTGTGATATATATACTCGCTAGAAGGTTATTAGATATGTGTAAAGAATATCCATTGTGATATTATCCCAAACACACACACACATATAGAATCAAATAATAAGCAAAAAAAAAATCGAAAGTGAGTGAGTGACCATTTGATACAAAAAAAACGACAACGACAACGACAATTATTGATATGGCTACCAGAGATGGACAGAGAGAAAAAAATGACCACTGGATGGCAAAAAAAAGGCCAATTTTTCGATTAGTTATCATTATTTTTTTCGATTCGATTATAGTAGACTTATTGTAATCTATACACAAAAAGTCATCAAATATCCGAATGATGACATTCCATCCATCGTGACCATTGTGCGTGCGATGACAAAAAAAAACAAAAGCAATTCATTCGACAATGATCAATGATGAAGTGTTAACGAACTTTTGTATAGCCAAAAATTTTTTTTTTCATCAAATGAATATATATCATATATTCCCGGTTGCATTTAACACTTAAAAAAAAGAAAAAAAATCTGAGTGTACCCCCTGTTAGTATATGTGGAAATGGATGATTGCACATTGTAATTGTACTAACAACATTGATTCTCATCCATAAATGTCATCATTTTTGTATTTTGTTTCACAAAAGAAAAAAAGAAAGCAAAAACGAAGATGATAATCTTCAGGGGATACAATCGTGATGTGATTGGCTGTCATCATTATATTTTCTTCATTATATTCGTCATATATGAACAACCCACCACTCATCATCATCCGCAGATGTTTTGTTTTTTTGACTTTTATTTCTACAATTCGAATGAAAATTTTTTTTCAACAACAATCAATGATGGTGAATCTAACCAACTATAAGCGGTAATCATCATCATCATCATCATTTATATTTAGTGAGACTTTTGTAGTCATGAAAACTTTTAAAAACTTTAGATCAATTTCAGATGATGATGATAGCAATTGCTGCTGCTGCTGACGATGATGATGATGAAGATGATGGCCCAGGCAAACCATTAAGAAGAAGAAGAAGAAGAGAAAAAAAAACGATTCGTACGTCTTCAATTCATTCGTTTCCTTTCAATGTTCATTTCTGTTGCTGTTTGTTTGTTTGTTTGTTTTTGACATGATTCCTGGTATAGTGTTTCCTGGTTCCCGTTTTTTTTTCTTATTCTTCATTTTGAATCGGGCCGGGTATTTTTTTCAGCCAATTTAACTTTTTTTTTCTTTTTGAAAAAAACCCGAAAATTTTATTTTTTTTTTCGCCATTTTCATTGTTCGTTGTCATCATCATCATTTTTGTTCTGTTGTTTTACACCAAACGGGGCGTGTGTTTGTGTTTTAAATGGGGTGTGTGTGTTGTCGGTTTTTTTTTTGCCATCAATGCCCATTTCGACTCAACGTGGTCGATTTGTGTTTGATGAATTAAAAAAAAAAAAAAAGTTTTTTTCTCGCGTTTTTTTTATTATTCTTTAACAAAAAAAAACAGAATGAAACAAGAATCAAGAATCGGTGATGTGTGTGTGTGTGTGTTCGGTGTGTGTGCGTGCAAAGCACGATTTGGGTGGATTTAATTTTTTCATTTCTCGCTCCCTTTTTGTTTTGTTTTGTAAATTAAATTTCAAGACAATTTTTTTTTCTTGAAATTCTTCGTTTGATTTTGAAAAACTTTTTCCTTTCTCTCTTTTTTTGGTTTGTTTCAGAATTTAACATTTTTCAAAGTTTTTCAAAAGTTTCACTTTGATTCGAATTTGAAATCACAGAAGAAGCTTGTAGAATAAAAGTGTGTGTGACTTTTTTTTTGGTGGTGGTGGGGGGGGGGAAGGGGTGAACAACGTAAGTAGATTTCGATATCTGGGTAGATATCTCAAAGAGGTTTTTCTTTTTCTTTTTTTTTGTATCAAAAATAATTTCAGAAGCCCATTTTTTCTTCTGTCGGTGTGTGTGTGTGTGAGTCGGTTAAAGTTTGTTTCAACTTTTACATCCACCATAAAACACTATTGGTGACGATAAAATGTAGGCATCATTTGAACTCGATTGCAGCAGCAACAGCAACAACAACAACGACAACGACGACGACGAAAAAACATTCATTCTCATTTCAGGCCACCAATCAACATAGTAGGACTAGGTTTTGGATTCATTCTGGATCATCATTTTTCGACATGGGCATTGTTTTCATTGTGTGTGTGGAACACTTTTTGTTTCCATTTGGAGTCGTCGTTGTAGTCATTCTTCATATATACAGTCAATAATAGGCTCCCAAATTTTTTTTTCGGCTTCAAGAATAATTTTTTCTCGTTCGTTAGTTCGTTCGTTGGTTTGTTGAAGAAAAAAAAATGAGAATAAGAATCCGCTGTATTAGCTTTAGCTTAAAATTCTAACCAACAACAACAACAACAATAACAGCAACCTAAACAACGACGACAAAAAAAAAATTCGAATCAATCGAATCACGCATGACCAGAAGTGTTGATGTATTGAGCCAAGCAAACTCACACACACATACATTTATTGTTGACAGCAGCAGTGGCAGTACATGTCAAAATAGAATCGAATTCCAGTGTCTTCTCCTTGTGTGTGTGTATATGTGTATTCTGTATTCGAATGGAAGAATCATCTTTTTTTGAAACCCGATTCTGAATTCTATAGACTCGTTTTTTTTTGCACTGTTCTGAATCTGTTCAACAAACGAAAAACGTTTGAGATGAGATGAAAGAAATAAAAAAAAGCGCCTGTTTTTTTTAACGCGCATTGTTTGTGTCTATGTGTCTGTATTACATGTGGGTGTATGTCATCATCACCATCATCATCATCATCTGGTTCCTTTTTGGGTACTAGATTCTTATTCTTAGTCCAATGTTCAAACATGCCATGAGTGTTTGGGCCAACTACAATAATTTCATCTTGATTGGTGTTTTCTTATTTCTTTACTATTCAGTTCAATTCAATTCAGTGTTTAATTCAATTCGAAATCATACATTCTGTATGTTTGTATGTATGTGAGTGTGTGTGTGTGTAAAGAATCCAAATGATTCGTTTTTGAAAATTTTTGAAATTTCATAGTTTATGTGCGTGTGTGTGTGTCGATTTCATCATCATCATCATCAAATAGCTCAACTTGAATGATTTGAAAAACTGTTTTTGTTGTTGTCGTTGTTGTTGTTCAGATTTCAAGTTTTTTTTTTTTGATTTCATCGAAATCGAAATTCGTTCATTTTGGCCCATTTTTTTTCGTCTACTGCAACTGGCACACATTGAACATATTTTTTGAACACAAATTTTCATTTCAATTCGAATTTTATCCAATCCAAAGTTGATCATCATCATCATCATCATCTTTTCCCCGTGTCCACGTTTGTATTTGTGTGTGTGTGTGTGTGTCATATTCCATATGATGAAATTTCTTGATTTGAAATTTTTTTTCTTTTTGTGAATGACAACATTCAAAACTGGATTCATTGCTCAACACATTGATACGGAACCACTGCAACTGCTGCGACTGCAACAAAAACAACAACAACACGGTCTGTATCTGTATTTTCATTTGTTCCAATTATTGTTTTGTGTTCCAGAAACTTTTATTTTATTTCCCTTTTATGCCTTTTTTTTTGTTTGTTTGTTTGACCGAATTATTGTAATGAAACTACATCAGCAAGAAAAAAAATGGACATCGTTTCTGGCAATCTGTATTTCATGGAAAAAAATTATTCAATAGAAAAAATGAAAATGAATGAATGGATGATGATAGTGAAGAATATTCGCAAAGTTTTTTTTTTTGTTTTGTTTTGTTTCCGATTCTCATAATGTTTGCGGTTCATCAAAGAAAAATTTCTTTTTGTTTTTTTTCTCTCTCTCGTGGATGGCGATTCTGTTTTTCTCATTCATATGATCATCATCCTCTACGAATATTCAATGCAATGTTTATGTGTATGGCGAATCTTCATCCACCAACCAATCAATCAATCAATATTGTTTGTTCGTTGTTGTTGTTATTATTGTTTATCCGTTTCGGACGGATGGACTAATATTTATTGACAACATTTCTTCATATAACAGTGAAAAAAACAAACAAACATTCGCCTACACACACATAGCATTTTTTTACTCTTGAGGGAAATTGATTTCATTTCCGGAACATATTAATGATTAGATATAGGTCATATCATATGATTATCATCATATTATTATATGGTATCCAACAAAGATCAAACCCAAAATGATTACCAAATAGTTTTATGTTTCGTATTTGTTTTTTTTTTTGGACTGATTCTCTATGTTGACTAACTATAGTTTATCTTGGATGTTCATTATGATGATGATGATGATGAATATGCAATCAATACAGTTATATAATCTAATCATTTGGTTTTCTCTTTCTCTCTCTCTCTTTCTCTGGTTTTTATCATGTTCAACTTTTTTTTATGTGTTTAGAGTTCTAAGAATCTGAAATTCTTGAAAAAAACCAGACAAAATAAGGAAAAAAAACAAGAATAATTTTAAATGAATGAATAATAAGAAATGAGTGCGAATGAGAGAGAGAGAGAAAAAAAAAAACAAAAATCAAATAACAACCCAATAAAGAATTAAATAGAGCGAAAGATAGAGAGAGAGACATACACACACACTTAGAGATTGTAAGAATAAAACAAAAAGAATAGGAAATAAAACAAACAATCCGATTCTGGAACCCTTTTTTTCCCATTTGCTCAAACAAACAAACCGAAAAATTCTTTAACGTTGTTAATGACTACTACTACGTAGTACTACTTTTTTTTGTGGACTTGAAATGTCTTGATCTTTATTATCAATTTGCTTGTTGAGTTTATGGTTTCTGATTCTATATGTTGTTTGCATTTGCCAAAAATTCTTTGTATATTCATTTTCATTCATTCATCAAACGAATCAATATCGATCGATTCATCCATATAGATCATCAATTCTTTCCTTTTTTTTTGTTTTGTTTACACACACACACACATTTCAATCAGTTCATTTTATTTAGATCAAATGATTAATAATTTTTTTTTGTTGCTTTTGGCATTTCTTTTTTTTTCCTCTGATTTATTATTCATTATTCATCACTTTTTTTTCTTTCATTAGGTTTGTGAGTGTGTGTGTGTGTCAATATGGTCCAAAATCCAAGTTTAGTGTTCACACTTGGTCCATAATCATCGCTTGATAAAAAAAAAGTACAACAACGACGACAAAGTCTACTTTTTAGATTCGGATAATAAAAAGTCTGATGTTGTTGTTGTTATCGCGTGATACGTCATCTAATATATTGACAGGCAAAACGAGACAAAAGTTTTTCTTTTTTACTTTTGAAATAAAAAAAAATATGACCAAAAAAATGTCTTCTAAATATCGACAACGAATCAATATTGTTGATTATCATGATGATCAACAAATTCATTTACCATCAATAGAATTGTATGGAAAACGACAACAACAGCAGCAGCAGCAGATTTTTTCATCACCATCACCATCATCGTTGTTATCGATTGATGATACGAAAATTCAATCAACAACAATGACCACAGCAACAACAACAACAAAATCTTTGAATTCATTTTTATTGAATCAAAATTTTCATGCTTCATCTTCAGTTGATAATGTGAATATTTCATCAACAGCAACAAAAAATGGTGATAATGAAATTGTAGATAAAAACAGTGGATACAATTGTAATGGTGATTTTCATATGAAAAAGTTTTTCATTCATAAAGTCAACTACAACGACGACGACAATGAAAGCATTGAAAATAAAACAAATCTTCAAACAACAACAACAACAAGTCCTCGAGCAATAATGGCCACAAAAAAGTTGTTGACAGTTTCAACATTTCCATCATCATCATCATCATCATCGACAAATTGTCAAACGAAATTACAATTTCAATCACCATTACCATTACCGTTACCATCAACAAATTCATCATCATCATCAACATTACAATCAATAAACTGTGGACAATATCGTATTGCAATGTCGATCATATTCATTCTAAATATATTACTCATCCATCATCATATCGATTCTTGTAAGTTTTTTTTTTGATA
Organism: Dermatophagoides farinae; assembly: GCF_024713945.1. Taxonomy (NCBI): domain Eukaryota; kingdom Metazoa; phylum Arthropoda; class Arachnida; order Sarcoptiformes; family Pyroglyphidae; genus Dermatophagoides; species Dermatophagoides farinae. Next base: position 1,005,905 of record NC_134685.1, on the reverse strand, counting down.
TTCAAAAAACTTTTTTGTTGTTGATACATTTTGGAATTCAAATTGAATTCCATCAAGAATTACTTTTTTTTCTCGTGAAACAACAAGAATCGATTTTCAACACTTCAAATCTTATTAATATATAGCAGCGTGCACCTTATTGTTACTTAATTGTTAGGAATTTCTAGGAAATGAAAAAAAAAATCTTTGCTTTTTTCTATCACCGAAACAATGTTCATTCGGTAGCGTGTTTGTTTGTTTTTCATTTTTGTTTTCTCCTGAAATTTTCATCATCATCGTTATTGTTATTCGATTCAATCAATATAGGAAATATATCTATCTATCTATCTATCTAACAATATAAATATATGATGATGATGATGATGATTTCAAATTGCATTGAATAATAACTGATAGAAATAGATGATAAATAATGATGGGCTAGAAATAACAATAAATATACATAGATATTGCTTTGAAAAAAAAAATTGAACCAAAATATGCGTTTTCTACAATTCTATATCCATGTATCTATCTATCTATGTGTGTGTGTGTATGTACTATGGATATATTTGTATCGATCCAATCCATTATTATTATTATTATCATCATCATTTACTCTCTTTATAGAAATTCTATAATGATATGCTTTTTTTGTTTTTTTTCTTATTCTTAGATCATTTCTTACACACACACACACACACAGAGAGAGAGAGACAGAGTGAAAAACCATATTATGAAATATGATAGAAAGAACAAAAAAAAATTGAATTCCATATTCCAAAACACGAAGAATATAGAATATAAAAAAAATAAAGTCCAAATATACTTGTATATTCTTTCTATGTGGTGATGGTCGTTACAATTGTTTCAAATTGTGTCGATTCCATTCTTTTTTCTTTTCTTTTTTCTTTTTTTTTTCATTCACCACCGTGTATATTTATATGTTTTCTTCTTTTTCTTTTTTTTCAATCATTTTCCATTATTATCATAATAATTCGAATGCCATTATTTTGATTTTTTTTTCTATTCCATTTTTTTTTTCTCGTTTGAAACATAAAAAATGGCCCCTATGTTTCAATGTTTCCAATGGAAAAGTGAAAAGAAAGAAAAAAACCATTTCCCATTGATTTGATTCATTCATTTTCTTCTACTAAGGTTTCGTTTCATTTCATTTCATTTCATTTTTTTATTGATTGTCGAATTGTCATATATTTTTTTTCTTCTTAGTGAATCTAGAAAACAAAAAATTTGAAATTCGAACCACTCAATTGACCCATATATATTTTTTTTCACTGTATGTGAAGGTATAAATGTGAAGGTGTCATTTTTTTATTATTATGATAGATAAATGAAAACAACAACAACAACAAAAAACAAGTTATTAAAACAAGTCAACCAAATCAAATTTGATTGAATTTTGAAATGTAAGAATTTATCAAGAATCGTAACCATGTGTGTGTGTTAGTGTGTGTGTGTGATGTGTAGCTGTCATCTTTATAACAAAATGGTTAATCAGATGTTTATTTTTTTTCATTCTATTCCAATTTGATTAATGATGTAAGATTAATTAGATTTTTGTTTCTTTCACCACTATCACTATATTATTATGACCATTTGTAATTTCATTGTTGATAATGTGGATTTATTTTGAATTGGACAAACAAACAAACAAACAAACAAAACAAATGAAAAAAAAGAGTTGCCAGTCCACTTAATCACTGTCGTCCACATATGTAATTTTTCATTTTGTTAAATTTATTTTTTTTTCTATTTGAAATGAAAACTTTTTTTTATCATTGCTACGAATAATGTTGACACAATGATTGGTTACTACTGAATACCGGAAAAAAATGAATCTATTCCATGGAAGAATGTGTGTGTGTGTCTGTCTGGATACCAAATCCTCACATATGGATTCTATGGATCATCATTTTATTCTTTTCCAATCGGATTCATTTGAAATCATTTTATTCTGTGGTGTGGTTTTTTTCTCCATCATTCCCATTCAATAATACAATGAATCAGTATATATAAATAATAAATAAACATACACACAAATAGACAGACAGAGAATTTGTCGCATAGAGAACCCAACCCAACCATAGAGAGAGAGAGAGAGAGAGAGTAACTGTCATTTTGATTTCAAGTGCGTTTTATCCTTTTTTTTTCTTTCTCGATTGTCTGGTTTATATATTGTCTTTTTTACTTTTGGACCATATTTTTTTTCTCTTTGGTTACTGTTTTCGATAGATGAATGAATGGATGGATGAATGAATATGGCTATTGTTTTTTGTTTTGTTATTTTAATCATTTGATTTGTTTGTTCATATTCATTTGTATTATTTGAATTATTCATCCATCTATATATTTTTATACATTCGAATATATTCTGATTATTCTGTATATGGCTATAGCCATGTTTATTATATTTATAGAATTCAAATTTTTTTTTTTTTGGTTATTTTGGTTGATGATATGAATGAATGGTGATAATACTGTTATAGATACAAATAGTGATAGAATGAGCTCAAGATTCATACGAATTATGAATTGGGTTTGAATTTTTTTGTTTGTTTGTTTGTTTTGTTTTTTGTTTTCTAGTTTGGCCAATTGCATTTATGATTTTGTAATGATTCCCTTTCATTGTTTTTCTGTTTCACTGATTTGTTCCATATAATATTTTGTTTTTCATCATATTAGGTTTGTCAAGAGAAAAAAAAAATTTTTTTTTTGTTTTGTTTTGTTGTTTGAATTATCCCTTTTCAAACAATCAAACAAAAAATGGTGCCATGGTGATGATATGCTAAACTAAATGAATGAATAAATGTGTGACAAATTCTATGGACCATTCATACATTCATATAATCATGATGATGATGATGAATAATTAAGCGCTTTCTTTCTATTACCCATCCAACCATTTCTACATATCAGTGAAAAGGGAAAAAGCAAAAAAAAAATTGGTGTAAATGATTACGCGCGTCTGGGTTTGACGAACGACAACAACAGCAACAGCAATAACAACAACAACAATAAAAAATCCCAGAAATAATAAATTCCCTTGAAACAGACAAATTCTGTCGCAATGATATCCATGATATACATGTATTACGAACCCCACAACCACTGCTAGGGGAGAATAAAGAATATTCTTTGATAAAATGTGGACAAATTTTTTTTTTAGTTATTCATTAATAATATTATTCTGCCCGCTAGCCATCAATCGGAAATTTCTTCTCGTTAAGTTTTTTTTTATTTGGCCAATCCATATTGATGATTTATTTTTTTTTCTCTTTTTTTGGATTGGATTTTTTTCGTTCTTTTTTTTGTCAATTTCATATGATTTTTTTTCTTCTAACAACCAACTAACCAACCAACCTATCTCCTCCTTTTTCTTCTTGTTCAACTTATTTATGCCAATTTTGTCATTTCTTTTTTTTTTCGCTTCGGCTATCATTATTCTAGATTCATTTTCAGTGAAATATACGGGTGCCAACGAATTTGATGATGATGATGATGATGATTTTTGTTCTGGGCGACGACAAAACGATTGACTCGTCGCCTTTTTTTAAAACATGTATCCTATTGCCGTCATCATCATCATCATCGTTGTTTGGTCCAGAATAAAGTAGATATTGTTAAACAGAGAGAGAAAGAGAGATGAAATAGTGTGAAACTAAATGAAACGAAACAAAATATAAAAAGAAAGAATGAGAGAAAAAAAACCATAAGAAGAGTGCGATATATTTTCGTTGTCCATTTTTTTCCTCTTTCTCTCTCTCTCTTCCTCTGGTGTTTGGATGACTGATTCTGGACCCTAATGATAATATTGTTGTTGGCAATTAGGTTTTTTTTTCTCGCTCTGAATACTTTGTATGTTTGTGTATGTATTGGCTAGATAGATGAATAGATAGATAGATAGATAGATGGTTTGTTCACAATTTTTTTTCTCTTTGTTTGGCTTCTTGCTTCTTGCTTCTTTCTTCCTTTTTCACTCTATCTATCTATCTATCTCTCGGGACGTTTTTTTTTCGTATACAGAATTCATATACACCTCTATATATTCTTTGTTCTAGAATTTTTTTTTTATTTTGTTTTTTTCCATCTTTTTTTTCGATATATAAACGCTTATGTCCATTGTAATTCCATTTTAGCTATGGTTCATTTTCATTTTTAGCCGTTCTGGTTCATCATCATCATCATCATCATCATTTCGATTCTTTTTTCCCCACATTTTTTTTCAGTAATTTTTTTTTTCATTTCATTCTTGCTTTATGTTTTTTTTTCAACAAAAATGCACGCACGAATAACTCGAATTCATAAATGAATTCTGTATATTCGTGTGTGTGTGTATACCAAATTATTTCGATATCCCAAATTCTGACCATTGCAATTTTTTTTTCTATTTCGTCCATTCGATTTACATTAATATCAATGGTGTTTTTTTTTTGTTATCATCATCATTGATTCAAAGTTTCAAACAAACAAACAAAAAAAAATATAATCCATATAAAATGGTTGGAATTTATAACGGAAATTATAATTTTTTTTTTGTTCCATATACAAAAAAAATGAAATCTAGTCATATGATGATGACTCTCCTATTATTATCATCATTATGATGATGATCATCATCATCTAATCGTTTTTTTTGTTTGTTTGTTTGTTTCGTTTTAAATCATGTGGAATAATTTGTTTTTGCTGCTGTTGCTGCTGCTGCCAAAATTCTGGACCAAAAAAAAAAAAAAATTTTTTTTCATCATTAAAGTATACACACAGGACATGGCCCAGATGATGATGATGCTAATATATATACCAACTACTGTAAGAGATGGGCCATAGTTTTTGATTTTCAGAATCATTTTTTTCTGGTTCATATTTCATTCATTCATGATGATGTTGAGAATTGGAAAAAAAATGAAAATATAGAATATTGATAAAAGCAATAGCAATATATTATCATTATTTTTTTTAATTACAACATGGACATTGTTTTTCTCTCTGTTTGGATAACGATTTGATGATGAAAGAATTTATCCAGAATTCCAATTTCAAAATGTTTATTTTACTGCACATTGAAAATAATCATTGAATTTGATCATATTGTTGTCAACACACATATACAGAGAGAAAGAGAATGATAAAAGTTAAAAAGAAATCAAAATTCATTGAATATAAGGCGTGGATAGAAGATAAACTTTAGAGACATGGCTTGTTGTTGTAATAATAACTCATTCAACCAATCACCATTTTTTTTTTGGTTTTATTATTAACAACAAACAAACAGAAAAACAAGATGAATGAATGAATGAATGAATGGAAAAAATTCTCTTTATCCTCTTTGACGCCCATTATTACCTTATTTTATTTTCTTGAATGATGATGATGACGATGATGATGATCTATTCAACAGTATAGAAATAACGCCTTTTCTTGATGTCACATGATGATGATGATGAAAGAAAGAAAAATTGCAACATGAATTCCAATATATAACCTAAATAACACCCATACCTATGCACTTTTTTTGACATTTTTTTTTCGTCATTCTTTGATTGTTTCCATGAGAAACGACCACTGGTATGACAAGAATAATAATAATAATAAGAATATACAAGAATACAATGGTATCCAGTGGTATTATGAGAAAGAGAGAGAGAGAGAAAAATGTTTCTCTCATCATGCACACATAATATGTTTTTCATGTGAAAAGAAAAGAAAAAAGTGAATGAAATGAATATTCTTTTACATTTCCCATGTGAATCTTATGAATTTTTTTTCATACGTGTATGTGTGTGTGTGTGTGTAAAGTTTAATATTATTATCATAGTTCATATATAGAAAATTAAAACCAGAACCCCTTTTTTTATTGACATCATTTTTTTGTTGTTGTTGAAATATTCTTCTCAGTTACACACAGTTAGTTAACCCATTGACTACCAAGCGGCACATATGTGTGCCACTCAAATTTTCCACAATAGACCAGCGGCTCATATATGCGCCAAAAACACATGAAAATTCGAAAAGTTGGTCTATTTTGCGACCTTTTTTCTGTCTATGGCGGTAGTCGATGGGTTAATCGATGTACACTCGTCACATACATACCTACACTGAGAGAAAGAGAATATTTTTTCACTGATGTCAAATATCAAAATTACCAGTGAAAAAAAAAGAAAATAATAATAAATGATCCTATTACAGTATACAAACACAGTAGAAAACAAAAATTCGAATCAAAATAAAAATCACAAGCTCTTGTCCCTGCGGCCGTAAAGAACCTTTTTCTTTTTTCCTTTTTTTTTTTTTTTTTTTGGTTTCCAAATTCTTCAGTTGTTCTTCCTTGTTTTTTTTCATTCCATTTGTATATGTTGAGATTTTATCAACAAAAAAAAAACAACAACAACAACAAAATTCTTTTGGGATTCTCTATCCCTGTTTGTTACATAATAATGTCATCACATCACCCTATTTAGATTCTTTTTTTTCGGTTCAATGTTATTATTTTGTTTTTACCTGTTTTCGTCGTCGTCATCGTCGCCGTTTTTTGTTGTTGTTGTTGTTGTCATCGGAACAAAAACAACAACAACAAAAAACATGCACCAAAAAAAAAATCCATGTATTAAGGTGTGTGTGTGTGTATTTTTTGTTGAAAACTATTTCTGATCGAAAGTATATTAATAACAATATAATAATGAAAACAGCGGAAAAAAAGTATTAATTAGTAATTTTTTCTGTTTTTGTTCCTGGATATATCCAGATTTTTTTTTTTTGGTTCCTGTTTCGTTCTGGTTGTTGTTGTCTGAATTCCAATCATCCTGGTGTATATATTACATATACCCATATATATATAAATATAGTACATGTGACTAATTAACACTGTATTTTTTTTCATACTTTTGTTCAAGGAAATAATAATCTTGCCGCTCAATGTATATATCCCACACACTTACGTCATTCATATGTGTGGATCATATGAGATCAAGTGTCTTTTTTTTGGGCACGATCTTGTTGTTGTTGTTGTTGTTAATTTTGATGATGAACTTTTTTTTTGTTGTAAATATTGCAGGTTTCTTCTACCTGATACTTTACTTTTTTATATTCTGAAAATAAAACACTATAATCAAAATGATGATGATGATGATGAGAATGATAATGATGGAACAGAATAATAAATGAATATTAAAAAAAAGAAGAAAAATCTAACCAGATTTTTTCTCCATTCCTGTATTCTTTTTGAATAGAATGTTTTCTTTTCTGGTTTTTTTTGTTGCATTTGTATGAAATTTGGTGTCTGTGTCTGTGTCTGTGTCTGTGTGTGTGTCCGTGTGGGTGTTAGTGAATGCAATGAGAAGAAAAAACCAACGATTATCCTCATGATGATGATGATCACGCTAGAAAAATACCAGAAAATCAGAATTTCTATTTATTAAAAAAAAGAGTGAAAAAAAAATTACAAAAAAGAAAAATTATGTAACAAATAATGGATGAATGAATGAAAAATTCATTTATCATCATCATCATCATCGGTAGCGTCGGTTATTTGTGTTGTTATTATTGTGTATAACAACAACCAAAGATAAAACCAGAAAAAAAATTCATACAAATTATGTAATCATTTTGTTCCATTTTGGACCATATTTTTATGTCAAATATATACACACATATATATGTGGTGAATTTTCATCACTTTTATTTTATATATTCAGTTTTCTGGTTGTTTCTGGTGATTTTTTTCCTCTAACTATCTATCCCCCAAAAATGACAAGTTTTAATCACATTTGTTATTCGTGTGTTTGTGTGCATGATTTTTATTATTCATTTAACATGAATAAAAATGGTCTTTTTTTTATATGCTTTGTCAATTATATTAGATGATGATGGTAATGATAATGAAACAACAACAACAAACAAAAAAAATTCTGGCTTATATAATCGGTTTTGAATTTTATTTTTTTTTTCATTTTTTGTTGTTGTTGTTGTTGCTTGACGCTTTTGTTGTAGAATTCATTTTTCTTTTCACAATTCCGGCCACCATATGTGCATTTGTTTCGACCTTTAGAATTATTATTATTGTTTATGACACAATGACAACAGACAGACAGACACAAACAATGATGATGATGATCATCATCATCATCATCATCATCAAGGGACTAGCTTTAGTGTGCCAAATATGGAAATGAAAATGAAAAAATTTTTCACCAAATTCCTATTGTTCATATAAATGAATAAAGTAGGAGGATGATGAAAGAAAGGCGTGTGTGTGTGTGTGTGTATGCGTTTGAATGGGGTGCAATGTTGAAAAAAAAAATCTGAGCAACAAACATTCATTAATGACATCAACGATCCAAAAACAAAAAAAAAGCCGGAAAACAAAACAAAACTATGAATGAAAATGTTTATCATTATAATAGAATTTTCATTTGATGACAGCTATGTGATTATCATGATGATGATGGTGGTGATAATAATTAAAAATTTTGTTGTTTTTCTGGTTTGCAAAAAAAAATTTTTTTCTTTTTTTTCATTTTCAAATTTCCATATTTTTTTGTTCTCTTGTGGCTAAATATTAGCAGTGGTAGCAGTGATGGTGGTGGTGGTTGTAGTTTGTAGTTTGTTGTTGTTGTCATTATGTAAATGTTCCATTTCCATTTATTTTATAATAATGATTTTAATTCTTTTCCGCCAATTTATGTTCATTCTGTATGTGTGTGTGTGTGAATGTAATAATCATTATATAAGAATGAAAATCTGAATAAAATGATGATGATGATGATGATGGTGCTCAATAGTAATAAAAACACAACCATCATATGTGTTCATTATGAATGAATAAATTGGAAAAATAAAATCCACCCCTTTAACTTTTTTTTTTTTTTTGAATTCAAATTATCATCATAATCATCATCATCATCATTTTTTTCATTTGAATGAACATATTATTTCAACTAAATCACATCATAATGATAATGGTGGTTGGTGGTGGTGGTGGTGGCAAATTTGAATGAAAAAAACAGCAACAACAACAACAACAATATAGAATTATGGATTAATCGATGTTGTTGTTGTTGTTGTTGGTGGTGGTGGTTTGGTGTGTTGTGCAATAAATTATTTCGATAATTGAACAAATTATTGTTCTAGCTGCATTCACACACACACACACACACACACCACATGTGTAGGTTTAATTTCTTTTTTTTTTATTCTCTTTCACTCAATTTCATCATTTGATGAACAACTAAAAAAAAGTCGATGAACAACTAAAAAAAAGAAGAAGAAGAAGAAAAAGAAAAAAATTTCAATTATCTTTTTTCCCATAATTTTTTTTTATTCTCTCAATTCTTTGTTGTTGTTGTTGGATTTCGATGAATTCTTTTCGTTTTTTTTTCTTTTTATTTTAATTTTCACCATTTTTCCCTCATTATTATTGAAATTTTTCCATTCACTTGCCATTCATTATTCATTTATCGAATTTTTTTTTCTTGAATTTTTTATTTTCAGCTTTTTGTTGTTGTTGTTGTTGTTGTTGTTGCAGGAAGTAATAAACTTTTGAGTCACACACACATGAGAAGAATACATGGAATTTAGTATTCGACAATGACGGTATTTATTTATATTCTTCGATTATTATTATTTTATTATGATGAATTCTGTGAGAATTTTTTTTCTCTATCTCTCTCTCTCGGTATTTGCTATTCTTTATTTTCCAAAAAATTTTCATCTGACAAAAAAAAACGAAAGAGAATTCTTGCCTGCTTCATACATAGTCTGGCTGGTTATTTTTGTAGTACCGAATTGAATTGCTGTTTGGTCAACGATTTTTTTGCTTTTTTTCGGTTCATTTTTCAGTTAATTTGCAACACTCATTTATTTGAGATTATTGGTTTGACACACACACACAAAATCTTCATTTTCATTAAAACGCTTCATATTGATGATGATGATGATGATGATGATGATGTGTAGAAACGATTATTCGAGGTTTTTTTTCTACTTTTTGAAATTAATTCGTATTCGATTTCATAATGATGATGATGATGATCCATATTGAGTATATTTTAATCATCATCATCATCATCACATGATTGAAAATAACCAATTGATTTGAGTTAAGGCCATATATTACGAACCAACAGAGAGAGAAAAAAAAATGACTGAGATGATGATGATGATGATATGAGGAATTTTCATTTTTTTCCCATTTCATTTTGTTGTTGATGATGGTGATGGTGGTTGTTGTTGTTGTTTTTGTTCCAAAAGTCATTTATTATAATATTCTGTATGTGTGTGTGTGTGTGTCTATGTATGCCTATCAGAAAAATCTGTCGTTCAGGTTCGTTGGCTTCTTTGAAAATCAATTGGCTGATTCTATTTTTGCTGGTACTGTTGCTGGTGCTGTTTTTTTGGGATTTCTATCCTGTGCTTCTTTTGTTGTTCCTGGATTCATTTTGGACTTAACCTACGTTCACTTGGTTATTGTCAAAAAAAAAAAAAAAAAAATTCACAGGAAAAAAAACATTGATCAGCGAATGAACGGATAAATAATCGACATGGTTTTTTTTTATTCCATGATAATTTTTTGTTCCTCGTAATAATGAATTCGACAATCGATTTGAACACCATTTTTTTTAAAAAAGTATGGCTGTTCTGATTTGATTGTGAATGAATTGGATGAATGGTCAAATAACCTTCTGATAAATTGTTCAAAGCGTGGGCAATAAGAATAAAAAAAAATACATAGTGAAATGAACAATAAATTTATAATAACGGGTGTGACAGAGAATGATCCAAATTCATGGATCCTTGTTATTTTTGTTGTTGTTGTTTCTGGTGTGTGTGTGTTGGTTATCTTTATAATACTCTCATGTCCAAAATAGAATCCACTTTCAATTTTCTCTTTTTTTTATCGTTTCATTTTATATATTCGTTAAAAGGGAAAAAAAACAAGTAGGCAACAACAACTATTGCGTGATCAAATGGCCAAATAACGATAGTCTACTACTACTACTACTACTACTATAGTGGACCCTTGTATTAAAAAAACAAAAAAAAAATCTGGTTAAAAAAACGACCCGAATCTGAACTTTATATATTTTTTTTTCATTCTCGATTTTTTTTTCGTCTATTTCATTACACCATTGACATTAAATATTGTTTCGTAACTATTCAAAAAGGCCCTAGCTAGTGGCTCTTTTGGAACAATTGATGATGATGATGGTACCGATGCCAATATATATATAATTTAATTTATTGTCGATTTAATAACACACACACACCATATGGATGTAGACTCTGTCCAATATCATATTATATTCATGAAATGGTTATTATTATTATCAAAAAAGGTTTCAGTCCGTTTTTTTTTTGTTTCTCTTTCTAACTTTTTTTTGTTTTGTTCCTATTTCATTTTTTTCGTTCAAATTGAATTGTGAATCATGAAATTCTTTTTTTTTTACTTCTCATCGATTCATTCATTTATTCATTCATATATGAATTGAATTTCATTTTCGTTACCAATCAAATAGAATTGAATCGAAATGAATGAAGCAACAAAAAAATAGATATACCCCATTTCATTTGTTTAGATTAAATAATAATGGGATGAAAAAGAAAGGAAAAAATAAAAGGTTTTGTTGGTGATGGTGGCCCGTGTGATGGATTATTTATTTATAGGAGATGGCCACGAATACAATGGACACAGTTTTTGATTCTGTGTGTTTGTTTGCGTCTGTGTGTGTGCGTCCATTTCTCAATTGTCTACAACTGTATCTGATTGGTTTTAGATTCATTTTTTTTGTGTGTGGCGTCTCATTTTTTTTTGTTGAAAAATAAAAATCAATTTTTCAACCAAAGATTTTTGACATTGATTTTTTTCCCCCATTTGTTTGCTTTTGGTTGGTTGTTTTTGTTTGTTGTTTTTCTTTTTTTTTGGATCCAGACAGTGGGTTGAAATAGGGCAAAAAAAAAAATTCTTGTCATCAGAGAGAATACATTATCAAAATGTCAAGTTGAAATCAATAAATTTAATTCTGCATTTACAGACACAGACACACATTCACATGGGAACAAGAATCTATTTTTTTTTCTCTCTTTTCTTTTATTTGAATGATAATAATTCTTATTTTGTTTGGTCTTTTGTTAATTTTCTAGGTAATTGTTCACCATCATCATCATCATCATTATCCGATAATCATAGAATAAATGACGATAATATTAATCATCCAATTATAACTGATAATAAATTGGCAACAATACGTTTTGTACGTTCATATTCAGAAGAATTTATGTCATCATCTGAAGAACGTGAACGTGGTCTACAATTTTTTGGCGGTACATCAGCCGGTGGTTCATCGGTTGCACTTTCATCATCGACAACATTATTATCATCATCATCGTCATTACAATCATCAACATCATCGGCACAGAAACGTATATCACCATATTTTGATACAGAATCAATATCAACAAATGTAACAATATCTGAAGGTTCATCATTTGTACATTTACCATGTCGTGTTAAACAATTAGGCGATCGTACTGTAAGTTTTTTTTTCGTAATCGATTGATTGCAATTATGTAAATGTGAATGTTTTTTTCTTTATTCTTCTTCAAACTTTTTCATTTTGTTTGTTTGTTTTCTGTTTTAAATTTTTTTTTTCTAGTTATCTTGGATTCGACGTCAAGATTTTCAAATATTGACTGGTAAATATTACAATCCATTTATCAAAAAAAAAACTTTATTGAATTTTCATTTATAAATTTCTTTTTTTTTGTTGCATGGGAATATTACCAGTTGGAACATTTACCTATACATCTGATCAAAGATTTCAGGCCATACATCGTGAAAATTCAGATGATTGGTCTTTGCAGATAAGTTATCCAAGAAAAAAAGATGCTGGCATCTATGAATGTCAGGTATATTTATATAATATTTTATTTATTTATATATATAAAAAATTCTGATTATTCACATTATATATATATACGGAATAATGAATCACTACTTTATCCGGTATCCGTTGATTGAATAATGATGATGATGATGATGTGTGTGTGTGTTGGTGTGTGGGTGTGCGTGTTGGTGTTGGTGTTTGTGTACATATCAATAATCCCATTTCCGTACGGATTTTTTTTTTGTTTCTCCTTTCTATTTTTGATCATAATACAGATTTCTACAATGCCAAAAATGAGTCTATTCATTCAACTTAATGTTGTCGGTAAGTGGCTTTGCCTTGTTTTTTTTGTTGGTTTTTTGTTCTTTACATTTTCGTCATCGATTCCGGATCGAACCAGAAATAATAATGAAACTTTTTCTTTTTTTCTTTCATTTTCAATTTTTCATGGCTTTTTATCTCTATTTTTTTTTTGTCATCATCATTTTTTTTCCTGATCCGATTTTCTATGATTATTGATGATGATCATCAACAACAGTAAGTCGAGCAAAAATTGTTGAAGGTCCAACCTTATACCTGAGCAGTGGTTCAACATTGAATCTAACTTGTATGGTAAAAGATACGCCCGAACCACCGGATTATATTTTCTGGTATTATAATGGCCAAGTAAGTCAATATTGATTAATTGATCGTTTTTTTATGTTTGTTTCTGTTTATTATCAATTTGGTTGTTGTTGTCGTTGTCGTTGTCGTTGTTTTTTGTTGTTGTTATTTTGTTTCGATCGTTTTTTTTCTTCTCTTTCCATTCTTTATATTTATGGATTTTCAATCAATATTATTATCATTATGTATTGTATATAAAACGTTGATATTCTTTGTGTGTGTGGGTGTTCGATTAATAACAATCATGCATACTTGATCGAACATTGATGATGATGATGAACATAATAATATTGATTCATTCATAATAATAATAATAAATACCGTTCCACGGGAAAAAAACTAAACATCTATCTATCTATCTATCTATATCTACAAATAGGCAACAAGGGAAAATGCACGCAATCATGAAATTTATTTATTTCTGTTTTTTCTTCCTTTCTTCCTATCTCTCCCATTTTTATTTTGTATACTCACTCTGTGTGTGTGTGTGTGTTTCACATATTTTATTTATCATTATATAAATACTGCCACACACACACACACATATAATTCAAAACATTTGGATCATTAAAATATCATTACCGTTTTTTTTCTTTTTTTTTCGTTTTCGTTTCTTCATTTTTTTTCTTTCTCTTTTTCTTTTTCTCCATTATTTCAAGGTGATTAACTATGGATCACCGCGTGGTATTAAAGTACATACGGAAAAATCTGCACAAACCATTTCAAAATTGATTATATTGAAAGCTCAAGCTAATGATTCGGGAAATTATAGCTGTACACCATCAAATGCTGAACCGGCACATATTGCTGTACATATACAGAATAATGCTAATCCTGCTGCTAGTATACAGCATGGTAAACGTAGTGCCAGGTAATGAAGAAATTCTTTGGATTTATTTTTTTATTATCGGAATTTATTCTGCTTTCTTTTTTTTTGGTTAAATCCAATTTCCAATTATAATTAATTCTGAAATTTTTTTTTCCAATTCTTATGTAAATAGCCGTGAATATGGTAGCAATGGATGTGGTCATCATCATCATCAATCATCTTTTTCATTGATCATTTCAATATCATTCATTTCAATTGCCTTCATGTATCTATTATCATCATCATCATCATCAATGTCTTGGTCTTTTTCATTGAATTAAATCCATGTCAATGAAAATTCAACGAACAAGTTTTCAATATCTATGTAATATATACCAAATTACAACCAGAAAAAAAAATTTTGTTTTGTCCCGATACTGAAAACAAAAACAAAAAAACAAAATAAACGAGAAAAATTTCTATTCATTCACTTGTTATATTCAATCAATGTCCTGTCAATGTTATATATATATGTAAACTTTGTTGTTGTTGTTGTTGTTGATATCTTTTTTTTCTTGCTTTTTTTCTGGTTCGAATGACTTATAATTACATACACCCACACACACACACACACACATATACACATCACATGCGTATTCATCTTGTTTTCAGTAAATTTAAAAAATTTATCCATACATTTTAATCAATGTGAAGAACAACATATATGTTATTATTATTAATATTCAGCGTTCAAAGTTATGTCATTTTTTTTTGACCAACTTTAGTCAACCAAAGATCATCATCATCATCATTATCATCTAACTTTATCAATTTCATTTGCTTGTGGGTTGTAAATAATTTCATCATCATCAACCAACCAACCAACCAACCAACCAACCAGCCATCGTCATTGTTTTGGTTTGATAAACTCGATATATTGAAAAAAAAACGTAGACATACACACACCGACACACACACACACGAACAACACGACAACAGACAAAATACCAGAACCCAAACGAAATGGAATGGAATGTTCGAAGAAGAAGAATCCAAAGAAAGAAAGAAAGAAAAGAATGCCAGTGGAAAAAAATTAATGTTGACATCAACATTTGAGCGGAACAAAAAAAAAAAAAATTTTTTGAAATCAATGTATACAATGACAGCCATATAATATTTTGAAGAATTTATTACGCTCTTGAAACACACACACACACACCATCCACCCACACACCTTCAATTCTGTCATTTGTTTCTTTCTGTTGTATTTTTTTTTGTTGTGTTTTGTTTACCGGAATTTGAATATATGATGATGATTTCTGTGTGTGTGTATATGTTTGTGTCTGTGTGTGTTTAAAAGTTTTTCTTTTTTTAGATTCACAGAATACCCGAATCTTTCAACAACAACAACATAAATAAATAAAAAATTCTTTTCATGTTTTCTTCTTATTTTGTTTCTATAATACAGGCAAGAATAAAAAAAAACCGTTGCTCATTGAAAAAATTTTTTTTTAAAGAATTCATACACACACACAGACACAGACAGCCCAAATAAATCAACAGCCATAAGATAATGATTGAATGATAATTTTATTTTTTTTCTTCTTCGCGAAATAATAAAATAATGACAGAATAAAATTGGAATTTTCTGTTTGTTTTTCGTTTTTGTTGTTGTTTTAAAAATTCTACATGTTGAATGAATGAGAAATTTCTATAAAGTTTATTATTGCCAAGATAAAAAGAAGAATATTCTTGTTGGATAATAAAATTGACGAATTTGAATACGGAATGATGATTTTTTTTGATTATTGATGATTCAAAATGCAAAAATATTAATAATGGAAGAACATTTGATTACATCATTTTCTAGCATCAATGAACAGGCAATAAAGAAAAAATACAATGCAAACATAACGGCTGCCATACTAATGTTCAGACGCCATTTGAATGCAGCAATGGTGATTATAACGAATAATAACATTAAAAATAATAATATCACTGAACAAATCATTCCAGATGAATTGACATTCACCTGACCAAATAGTATGGTATAAATTAGCCATGGAAATGGTAATCTAAAATTTAAAATAAAAAATGAATGAAAAATGAAAAATTTGAATTCAAATTCACTGTTTACCCAACAGCCACATCAAATATATTGCTACCAATGGAACTGGATACGGCCATATCACCAAGACCTTTACGTGCAACCAATACCGATGTAATTAGATCTGGTATCGATGTACCGGCAGCCAAAAATGTTAATCCCATTATTTCGGATGGTATACGAAATGTATCACCAACCAATGTTGCCCACCAAACCATAAAATATGAATAAAGACCAATCCACATTATTGAACCAATGAATGTGATTGTAAACCATTTACGTTTGTCCTTTGATGATAACACGAAAGAGAAATGTTGAAAAAAAAATTTTGTTTTCAAGTTTTAAAAACTAACTACAAACTTACAGCACGTCGAACATCTGGTAATGTTAACCATAATGGAATGATTATCGGTGCCAATAGACAATATGTCAATCGTTCACGTAATGTTTCTGGCCATGAAACATCTAATGGTACATCATTATTTTCTGTCCCTGTAATCTATATTGTTGTTGTTGATTAAAAATATTCAATTTATTTATTTTCACCGCCACCCCCCACGCCGAAACAAACGAAAAACAAAAAAGAAAATGAAAAAACAATGCATAATCCAGTGTATTAGTATTTCATCGATAGAAAAAAAAAATTGACAATCACAATCGATTAGAAGAAAACAAAACAAAACAAAAAATTCTTTGCAACAACAGGGGGCGACAACAAAAAAAAATAGAAAAATAAACGAACAGACACGAAAAACAAAAACAAAATCGAAAAAAATCGAAAAACGATTATTACCCCAAAGTGCTTACCGTATCCTGATGAGATAAATGATTACCATTCACCGTTTGATTATTATTATTATTATGTGCGTTATTATTATTATTATTTTGATGATGATGATGATAATTATCGATAATGATAATACCATCTTTATGATTTTGATCATCATCATCATCATAATGATGATAATTACTATTTCCATTATTTTGTTGTTGTTGTTGTTGTTGCTGTTGTTGTTGATATTGATGATGATCATGTGTATGAAATATACCATTCGAATCTAATTTAATTTGATGTTTATCTTCACCACAAATTGGACAATATGCAGCACCAGGTGGATGTATATGTGATTTAGAGGCAATAGTTGTTGTTGTTGTCGACGACATAGTATTGCCATCTATAATATTTGTTTGTGCCATCTGTAATGGTTCTTCATATAATGGATCAATTGAATGTATCATTAATTGTAATAGACCTTGACGAAATTTTGTACCACCATGTAACATTGGTGTAGATGATTTACGTTTAAACTGTTGGTTGAACCAAAAAAAAACAAAACAAAAAAACAAAAAAAAATTTTCTGATTTCATCCATAATAGTAGCAATTATTACCTGATAGTTTGACGGTATATTCATTACATCATCATTGCCATTATTATTGACTTTGGCACCATTTATTATTCGTTTTACAAATTGTTCAATTGATTCATTAAATTTCATAAATATAACATAGGCTGCATACCAGGTTAATAGAATCAATGCTTCATACCTGTGTATTGTGTGTGTGTTGTCGTCATCGTATAGCAAACAGAATAATGATGATGGAGATAACCGAAAATTAAATTTAGAAACATAGAAACGATAGAAAGGCATTGGAATTTTGGATGAATGAATGAATGGATCGACGACAACAATTTGACAATGACAAAAATCGAATTGAAGAATTGAAAAATGAGAAAAAAAAAATGAATTGAATTGAATTGAAAATAGAAAATGTCAATAATCATCATCATCATCATCATATACTGTACGAACCAGAATATTGTTGAATCAATGAAAAATATAACCAATGTGATCAATATCAATGAATAGAATGATACATCACGAAATAATGGCCACCATGTTAGATCGAGTACATTTTTTGAAAATATAGCACACATTGATAATACAAACAATATGTTGAATACGGCCGAACCGACAATGGTGCCAATTCCAACATCATCAAAACTAATGAATACACCAATGATCGATGTGAATAGTTCTAAATTTTGTTATTGTCGTTGTTGTTCCATCCGTCCCACCACCCAAAGTGGGTGTGTAAATGATGGAATGAAGAAAAAAAATTTTTTAATTAAAATTCCAGCCAAAAAAAAATGAAAATTGAGAAAGAAAAAATCAATAGAAAATGATTGATTGACTTTAATGAGGGAAAAGAAATTTTTTTTTTTCGTTTTTTTTTGTCCACAATTTGATTTCAATTTATGATTCAAAAAAAAAAAAAAAAAATATTCCATACACACACACACCCATTAACAAAAAAAAAATCCAGAATATTGCAAATGGACATGAAAAGAGAGAGAAAAAAATTAACTGTAATTGCACTTTAATTCACAGCACACAGACCACAACTAACAATTATATGGCAATGGAGACATTTAGATACACGCAAACCGAAATTAGACCTTTTTTCTGGATCTACTATTTCATATCAAACTAATCGTCATCATCAAGATTTACTAATTATATTAAAGTTATTGATGAAATGGTGATGATGTAATTGTTTGCAATCACCAGACGTACTAGTTTTTTTTTTGCTATCTTCTTCGTTTTGGTTCATTTTCGTTGAAAATCGATTTATCCAATCATCAACAAAATGACCTTGATTCTCATTAATCTTATTCGTCTTTTCCATTCTTTTTCCGATTTTGTTTTTTTTTCACTATATATCTATTATACTATTGTGGTATTTTGATTCTGATTCTTTCTTTTTTTCTGATTTATTTCATTCTGATTTAACGTTTTCCTGTCGAATGCAGACCGGAAACAAGAACATGGCCAAAAAAAAAGAAAAGAAAATGTAGGCGGTTGGGAATGAATTGCCATATATAGAAAAAAAAACAAAAATTCTCTTGAATCACTCGTACACCACACTCATCATCAATAAATGGTGTACAAATAATTTAATTTTTGCTAGTAAAAGTCAATGAAAAAAGAAAAAAAAACGAACAACAAGATTTCTTCATCATTTGATTCAAATGAATGAAATGGAAAAAAAAATCATAATATAATTATCTGATGATGACCTTCAAATGAATGAATAACGAAGAATTTAATGAATTGAATCAAACTAAATACACTATACACATACACTGAATATTATTCTGTGAATCTTTCTTTTTTTTGTTTTGTTTTTTACTTGGCCTGAATTCTGAAAAACTAAAAGCAAAAAGAATTTTATTTCTGCGTCTAATTTAATTTATCAATTATTAGGTCTGTGTGTGTGAGTGTGTGTCGGTCTATCCGGTTATTAAATTATATGCTCATCTCTACGGTGCGGGTAACTTAAAAAAAACTAAGAATATTATCCACAATCAGTGAAACGGCGAAATTCTGATGAAAAAAAAAATTTCCAGTTCAACAAAAACACCCACACACACACACATACCTGGAGCAGATCCACCGGCTGCCTTTAGAAGAAAAAAAAAGAAAAAAGAGAAAAAAAAATTTAGTATCAAGTTAATCAGATTAATCAAATTTCAAGTTTTGATATTTTTATCTCAGAGTATCAAGAAAAAAAAAATTCATTTCAAGATTTCAAGTAAAATGAAACTCGATCATCATCATCATCATCATCATCATCATCATCATCATTTCCTTCCTAATTCCAAGTATTCTTGGAATAAAGAATTCAAAGAATTTTGCAAAAAATTCTTGAAAAAAAAACTTTTAAAACATACAAAGAGAGAGAGACAGAGCGATAAATACGATAATGATTATGATGGTTATGGATATTATCATCATCATCATCAAATGTGGATAGTCATTCGGGAATCCAATGTGGATTATTAATCATATACACATTTCATTCATTTGAAATCGTTTCCATTTCGTTTCGTTTTTTTTATTTCTACCATCCAAATAGCCACAAGGATTAAAATATCTTTATAGTAATTGCTCTATAATGACTATAATAGGAACTGTGTGTGTGTTATTGAAATGGATTCTATGGGAGAATTTGATCTTATAATAAATAATAACCAAAAAACTAACTGGAAAACTGGTGTTCAACTTGAACTTATTCGCTTTTTTTGTGAATTTGGTATGAATGAAAAACACCACAGATGACATTTTATTCTTCAGTGTAATATATAAAGAATAAAAGGACTAAACGGATACAGAAAAAAGACGCAGTAATGACATTATTAAATTGATATAGATTACTCTCTCTCTCTCTCTCTCTCTCTCTCTGTCTAGCCATTATAGTTGGTAAAATTAAACATAAAAGTCATCATTTCTATATATGTGGTAGTCAACACACACCCGTCGATCACGTCATTCTTCATCCGGAAAGAGAATATTATCATAATGTTTTTTTTTTGTTGAAAAAAAAGAAAAATAGAAATGACGCAGCATGTGACGACAGTGGTAGAAATTAAAATTTTAAATTTTAATCATCTTTTAATGTGTGTGTTTACTATGTTGACATTATGAAATATCCATGATGATGATGATGATGAATCAAACAGAATAACCGGAATTTTAAATGTTTATGATGATGATGATGAGAGAATTTTCAAAAAAAAAAAAAAACTTACCATAAATGTAGCGCCGGCAACATCTTCACTAATAGCCAATTTTTCAGTAATCACATCCAATGATGGTATAAAAAATTCATCACATACGATTGCTAATGCAACAAACATATAAATCATTCCAATTATATGAAATATAATGGCACCATTTCTACGTTGTTTTTCAGTAAAAAGATCTGGTGGAAATTTTGGATCTTTAATCATTGATGATCCATCATTATCATCATCTATTGGTGATGATGATGATGATGATGTAAGCAATTTTCGTATGATAAAAAAATTGAAAGACAATCGATCAGTATCATTGATATTGGCCATTGGCAATGATTTTCGATGATGATGATGATTTCTGTTTAAATTACATAATGATGAATGAATAGATGAAGATGATGAAGAATGATCATGATCATCATCATCTATGGTCAATAATAATGAATGTATAAACATTGTGAATAAAAATATTGCCGATAATGACCATATACAAATACGCCATATTCTTCTATAACGGAAACGTTTTTGACGATTCTCTAATTTCAATAAACAATAATGATAATTTGATAATTTTGCAGAATTATTATTCATCATCATAAACATGGTTGTCGTTGCCGTTGTTTGTCGTTGTCTTTGTTTGTCTGTGTGGCCAAAAAAAAAACTTGAATGAAATCCAAAAACAAACATATATTTATCGTTCACACCTACACACACACACACACACACACCAGCAGAATGATTTACACCGAAATAGTAATATTGATTTTACAAATGCACAAAAAAAATCGATCCAAAAAAAAGAACTAAGATGACGACGGTTGATGGTTTTGCAATGTCCGATAAATTGTTGTCAAAAGTTGGACATTTTTTTTTATCTTGTTGATATGTGTCATTTCAATACACACAAAGCTAGATGAATATTCTCATTTCATTTCACAATTTGATTCGCTTCGATTCGATTTACAAACACAGACAATAACCAAAAAACAAAAACAAAAACTAACATTGGGTGTGTGTGTGTAGTTTGTTTCATTCATTTCTAATGGCTAATAATGAAATGGTGGTGATCAACTACAATGAATGAATTTATTTTTCACGGTTAGAAAAAAAAAATTTTGGTACATGTATCCCGTTGTCGTTGTCGCTGTCGCCGTTGTTGTTGTTGTTATTATTGTCAATGTCGTTGTGGTAACCATGTCTATATGTGGATGATACAAATAATCCACTTAATATAGAATATGGTTGATCCTTTCTATAGAACCGACAAAGAATTAAAAAGCAACAACAACAACAACAACCAGAAAATTAATTCGTTTTTTTTTTTGGATTCTAGGTAAAGGTTCTATTTCTTATTGATTATTTGCTACTACTTTTCATTTGAATTCAGTGATTTTTTCCCTCTTTTTTTTGGTTGTATACCTGTACACATGTACTATCTATATCTACGTTTTCATTTTTTTTATTAGCCAATAAGATTATTATTTTTTTGAATAAAATTATCGATTAAGTCTAAACGTGTGTGTGTGTAGCGCTTGCTATATTTTCACAGAATAACCTGAAATTATAGAAAAAAACCTGTTCATAATTCATTCAAATGATGACGATAATGATGAGGAATATTCCAACTATGATTCAATTATTCCCATACTAACTAACTAGTAGTATTCTCTTGTAATGATCATGATCCATATAACACAAACACACACACACACACACACAAGAGACAAGGTTCTTCTTCTTCTTCTCTGCACATATGAATGTATTCATGATGATCTCAATTTATATCTTTTTTTTTGTGTGTCATTTTGAATATTGTGAATAATTGAATCGGGTGGTGCTGGTGGTTGGGTCAGCCAGTGGTCAACGAAAAAAAAAGACGACGACCAAATTGCCAAAAAAAAAATCCTCAAGAGATTCTCATTTCTCATTATTAAAATTAACAGATATCGTTGGCAATTATTATCATATAATAATCCATTCGTAAAACGATAACAAAAAAAAAAATTTCCCCATTTCAAATTCATAATCATCATCCAATATGATAATATCTTGAAATATAATAATCCATTAAAAAAAACCAAAAAAAAAAAACGAAAAAAAAATATTCATGGTCATTATCATCATCATCAGAATTATTTAGGCCAAGATCAATTCTGTCATACGGTTGTTTTTGTTTTTGTTGTTGTTGTTGTTGTTGTTGTTGTCGTCGTTATCCAATCATGATAATAAAATAATCGTCATAACTGTAGCAGTAGTAGTAGTAGTAGTAGCAGCAATGTGATAATTATAAAAAATGGATCGAAAGTTTGGTTTGGTTGTCTAATTTTTTTTTCTGGCTATAGATCCAGATGTCAATGTCAATGTTTTTTTTGATTTGATAGAACCTATATACAGAGAATCGATTCAATACACACACACACAAAACATTGATTGATTACAAATGTCAAAGAATATATCATGTGACAAGTGTATGTATGTAAATTGAAGAAACAAACAAACAAACACAAAAAAAAAACTGGAAAAACAAAACAAAACAGAAAAAAAAACATACACACAAATTTCAAATTGGTCAAACATTCAAGTGCAACTGTCTTGATTTGTGTGTGTGTATGTGTATGTGTCTGCTAGCTTGTTATGGTTGTACCATACAAAACAAAACAAAAAAAAACCAAAAGTTTGAATCAATCAATCAAATAGACCAAAATTTGATATTCAAGAATTTAGACATATAATATATCCAGAGAAACACAAAACAAATTTTTAGATAGCATTTTATTTTTAGTTATATTTCACATGAATCAAAACTAAACAAACAAAAAAAAGAGAAAAAAAACGAATTAAAAGAATCAAAAATAATAGACCACAAATGAACAACAAATGGTCATTTCTTGCGTCGTCGTCGTCGTTTAAATCTTATCTTCATTAATTTTTTTTTCTTTATGAGCAAATAAATCCGTATGTGTGTGTGTGTGTGTGTGTGTGTAAGTTATGCATGTAAAACATGTGAATGAAGGCGTTTTTCATCATCATCATCATCATGTTGACCACAAAAAAAAAAAAATAGAATTATGAAAAAAAGGCAAGCGAATAATGACAAAAAAAAAAATTACAAAAAGAAAAAAAAACAGAGTAATTTGTAAAAAAAAATGAAATGAAAATTGAAAAAAAATTTCTCCCAAAATGGTCTCGTCAATATATGTTTTTCCATCATCATCATCATCATCATCGTCATCATAATAAAATTTTAGCAGCAAAGACTAGAAATATACAATCATCATGTTCAAATGTTATTTTCAGTGTAATGAGAATTGGAATTTTGTTCATTTCGTTTTTTTTTTTTTTTTGAAAAAAAATCAGAATAAACCAAAACAAATGGAAGGAAAAAAATTTTGTCTTTGAGTCTAAAAAAACTAATCGCACACACACACACACACCCATCCACCCACACACACTTAAACACAAAAATCAATCAATTTCAATAATAAACAAAAAAGAAAAAAAAATCTTTGAACTTAAAATGTGAATGTAAATGTGAACAAAAAAAATTTTTTTTGTTTTGAAAAGGAAGAATTGCATAGTAGTGTGTGTGTGTGTGTATGTTTTTCAAATGTTTAATGCACATTTTGTATGTATGTATAATTATAAATGAAAATTGGAATTGATCGATTGCAACTGGAACTGGTTGTTTTGTTTTGTTTTTCAGAATAAAATGTCAGTGTAATCATCATCATCATCATCAAACAACAAATAAATAAATGAATGAATGGAGAATAAATTGCATCAATTATAATCATTTTGAACTTTTTTTCAATATATTATGTATGCAGCAATATTTTTTTTTTTTTTTTTTGGTCGTCACAAACCCGGTGTATACACACATAAATCGAACACATCGTATACGAAATGGACGAACAAAAAACAAAACAAAACAAAACAGAAAAAAATTCAAATTCAAATTCAAATTAATGATTGTGAACGTATTTGTTCATCAATTTCTTTGATCATCATATATACTTCTGATGCATTTGGACGACATTCTGGTTGATATGCCCAACATTTTAACATTAATTTATATACAGATTCTGGACAATTTTC
The DNA here is from genome assembly GCF_024713945.1 of Dermatophagoides farinae. Taxonomy (NCBI): domain Eukaryota; kingdom Metazoa; phylum Arthropoda; class Arachnida; order Sarcoptiformes; family Pyroglyphidae; genus Dermatophagoides; species Dermatophagoides farinae. Next base: position 980,776 of record NC_134685.1, on the reverse strand, counting down.
TGGACATTCAAGACGTTTGCCTTGTTTAAGATAGGTGAGCAATTCTTGTACATCATCTTTATTCGAATCAATTTCTTTATATAGTGTAACACGACAATAACTGTACATTTCTATTTATAATAAAAAAAAACAAGAAAATTATTTTCATCCAATCAAAACTGAAAATATGGAAAAAAAACTTACCCCAAATAACGATTGCATAGCTCCAAATCTAATGGAAAAAAATAGATGGTAAATGATAAAATTTGAAACAAAAAAAAAAAAAAAAAAAAAAACAGGAAAAATTTACTACTTACATCTGATTCAAATCGAAATAAATGTCGTTCAAATGATTCTGGTGCGTGCCTGATTTTTTTTTCGTGTTCGAATAAAGGATTAATATTCTGTGATTGAGTAGAAAAAAATCAACACTACATACCATTTGTATGGCAGACCACGAGCACTACGATATTCATATTGAGTATCATCTTCAAGAATATGAGCCAGACCAAAATCGGCAATTTTAACTGAATTACCACTGGCAACTAGAATATTTCTAGCTGCCAAATCTCTATGGATAATATGTTTACTGGCAAGAAAATCCAGACCACATGCAATATCTGTGGCAAATTTTGTCATTTCTAAATTATCATTTGGTCCTTTGGTTTCCAAAAATTTTACCAATGAACCTAATGGTATATATTCCATAACTAATGCTTTTGATGGTCCTATTCATCAAATGTGAGAATAAGTTTTGTTTAAAAATAATTCATTAGACCATATCATACCTTTGGAATATTGATCAACATCAACATTGGAATAGCCACGAATTTCAACAATATTACGATGTCTTAATTTTGTTAATATTTTAATCTCTTCACTTAGGCTTGAGATTTTATTATCGGATACAACTTTTAATGCAACATATTTATCATCACAACGTGCTTGATATACTTTGCCATAATTACCCTATATATATAAATTCAATTATCATATAATTAGTAAAAAAAAAATCAATCAATCACATCAAATCATACCTCTCCAATCATTTTCAATACATTAATTCTATCCTGTGGTATACATTCCAAATTATCCATTGCTTGTATATGTAGATAATCATCTTTTTCCGATATAAGAAATGCATCTTCCATTTGATCATATAATGTTGTTTCCGTTGTAACATCATCCATATCATCATCATCATCATCATCATCGTCGTCGTCTTCATCATCATCATCATATAATGATATTGGACGTTGTTGATAACCATTACTAATCGGTAATGATGACCGTTGACTATAGCCATTATTATTAATCATACTATTATTATCTATTATTCCAGTACTACTTCCGCCAAGTGAATTATTATTCTTCATTGAATACGTTGGATATGATGATTTTATATTTATTTTTTCAATATTCATTTTACGTATCATTTCATCATTGATACCATCGTTTGATAGAATATATTGTTTACGATATTTTCTTGCCTCATATAGTATTAATACAAGTTCACGGAATACACCTGATGGCGGTATACGATTACAGAAATCTTTATCCCAACATTTTTTCGTCAATAAACGTATCGGCTCAGGCATTGCACATAGATTCACTTGATCAATATTCATATAATTGAATAATGGTTTATTACCATTATGAAATATTTCCCACATTGTTGTACCGAATGCCCATACATCACTATAATTGGTATGTTTTTTATAGAAAAATCCATTATCATTAAAATATTCTGGCGGTAACCATGGTTGTTCAATTGTTTGATTAAAATCACAACTAAAACCAATTGGATCGCCCAATTTTATAAATAATGATGTTTTTGAAAAATGTGAAACATATAGATTATCGAATTTTATATAACCATGACGTAAATTATGCGTATAAAGATAATCCAATGCTTTAGCCAAACAGAAAGCTGCTTCAGTTAAATTAAAATGATTGAGCTTAAATTCTTGCAATGAATAATAATCACGTAATGTAATATGACAATGTTCAAACAATATTGATAATGGATGCATCACCACACCTTTACAATTCATGATTGCAACATTTTTCAATTTACTCCATTCATCAATTTCTTTCAATATATTTTCACCTCTACCAGATTCTTTGGAATCGATAAATTCTTTAATGAAAACTTTTTCCTCTTGATTACCAACCAATTTTACGGTACCGATACGTGTACAGAATACACCATTGTTATGCATTGTTAATATTGATTTTTTTATACGTTCATTCTGTATGATTGGTAAAATGTCATCATTAGATTTTAATTTGTTTATATCATCTTCATGACTACATAACAGTAAATCTGGTAAATGATCATTTTCACCCGATAGAATTGGTTGAAATAGATTTAGCTGTTTCTGTAACCATATTAATAATTCTGAATAATCAACACGAACATCGATAATGTTGAAATCATCTTTCCATACAAATAATGAATTATCTGATGATTGTGATGGTTGCCATTTTAGTTCAAAACATTTCATTTCATTTTGTTGTTCATAACAAAGTTTAAGTTTATAGAAATCTGTTTCACTTTGTCGCAATAGAAATAGGCCAGAATTTTTCTGTCCATCACGTGTCTTTTTCAAACGTTTGATAGCAAATTCATCTTGTATTGGGCCAAAACAATTAATTTTTCTTAATTTATTCAACATTGGTGAAAAATATTCAGCCGATAGATTTAGATTCCAATGTATTGATAAACGATGATAACCAGACAATAATGAAATGAATGATTTCATATGTCCTAATCGACGAAATATGACAGTCAATGCTGGCCTATTAACAAAACAAATGAGTATTTTTCTTCTATCCAATGAAAGTATATTGATACTGGAAATTTCTTCAATTGAAAACCATGTTTTCCATTCATCATGATTATTGTTGAATTTATTACTAGTACTAGTACTAGTATTATTAACACTACTGTTACTATTACTATTACTATTATTAATCGGATGATGATGATGATTTTCGCCAACAAATTTTCTGTTCTTTCCAATCATAATGCACTAAATGTTCGGATATTGTTTGCTGTGTCGGTATTGATGTTAAATTTATCGATGATTCCAATATAATATCATAAATTTCATGAAACGAATAGGCCATTTGCATTGTCGATAGATTATAAAAGGAATGAGCACGTGATAGGAATTGTTTTATGTAGCACCATTTTACCCAAATTTTATTCGTATCTTTTTGACAATTACGGCGAAATGTTTGTTTTAATTTATCATCAATGAATAATAATTTTGGTTTTACCATATTTTTTGGACAATATTTTTTTATCTGACTTATATATGAATCACAACGTTCATATGCATTACGTAATTTTTCATCATCTTCAATTGTAACACGAATCAGATCGATTAATGCAATACCGAATACTTCTTCTAGTTCATCTTTTTTGAATTTTTTTTTCGGTATATGTAAAAAATCATAACGGATTTGTAGAAAATAATAATCAAAAGCTGCCAAATCGATATCCTGTACAATTAATAAGATTAAAAAAAAATATTGAAACACATCAATCATTGAGATTAAAGATTACCGACCTTTAGTTTGTTGATGAGATTCGAATGTGTATAACGGATTCTTAGTTGAAATTGTAACATTGGTCCATTATCATTAGCGTTTTGTTGTTGATTATTAAACAATTCATTAATCATTGTACGTAGCTGTTGATTTGGAGCTATCCATAAATCAGATTCAACATTATATAATGCAAACAGATGTGAACAGATTGTCGTTATTTTTAATGATGATGTTAAATAGAAAACTAAATCTTCAGCATAGATTAAATTATTATCATTGATATTTTGTTCTTGTTGTTCACCTGTCACCATTCTCATTATTATGGCTGAAATTGTTATATTATGATAATCATTTTTATTAAAATCAAATACATTTATTTTGATTGATGATGCTGTTGATGATGATGATGATGATGATGATTCTGGTTGTGTTTGTTGCAATGGTTGAGGTGATGATGTTATTGTAGATGTCGATGTCGTTGATGATGATGGTGATGGAGATTTTGTTGTTGTTGTTGTTGTCGTCGTTGTTGTTGTTGTTGTTGTTGATGTTGATGTTGATGTTGATTGTCCCATCGTTGTTGTTGTTGTCGCCGTTTTCGATATCGTTATCGATGACGACGACGACGACATCATTATGTTTATTATAAAATTTATTTGAAACCAAAATGATTCAGATATTCAAATTTCAATAATTTTTTTTTGTTCACGTTTAAGAAAAACAAAAAAATAAAAAAAAATTTCACTGCAATAAAACAGCAATAAAATCAATCATCAATAAACAAAAAAAAAACTTGTCAAATACAAAAATACCATGAAAGGCGAAATAATTCTCATTTTCTTCATCATAATCATCACCATTTTGTGTTTATTATTGTAGAAATCAGAATCAGAATTTGAATGTTCCAGAAAGATTAGCATAGAATTTTTTTTTTGTTTTGTTTTGTTTTCTATAGAATCAATAACAACAACAACAACAACAAAAAATTCTAATCTTTTTTTTTCTTAATCCACAATGTGTGTGCGGCGTATACAAAACAAAAACAAAAACAAAAAACAAAATAAAAAAAGGGGAGAGAAAGCCAAAAGAGAAAGTAAGAAAAAGAGAATACACTAAACATGCAGCTATTTCGAGAGTAATAATTCAGCTGCATCATCAAAAGGATCCTCATGATGATGATGATGATATCGAACGAGAGAGAAAGAGAAAATAAAGAAAAACAAATAAATTACGCATGCGTAGAAAATGCATATACATAATATATTTATTTTCGAATAAATTATTTTCTTTACTTATACCTCTCATCATTCACTCCCACCACCACCACCGCCACCACCATCACCACCTTCTTCAATTCAATTCCACTCTCTTATTCCTTTTATTTTTTTTGTTAAATCCATCCATCCAAATTCTTTATTATTGTTGTTCGATGATGATAATGCGAAAAAAAAATCAACAACAACAACGACAACATTTTTGAAATTCATTTGAAAAACTTTGATCATCCATTATTGATACTTTTATTTCAAAAATTATAATGAAATTTTTGTGAAAAAAAACAGCTGGTTTTTTTTCATATCCGTTGCCTTTTTATCATCATCATCATCAATGGTTGTTGGTTGTCGTTATGGCAATAACATGGAGGATATTCTTTTATCATCTTTTGGTATTTGTAGAAAAATGATGATAATGATGATGATGATGAATGCAATATAGAAACAAAACAAAAAACAAAATTATTGAGTATTTTGACATTCACACATACATGATGTCCAAATGTGATTTTTAACAGTCAACTAAATTTTTTTACGGGTTTTGATTGATTTCATTTCAATTTTTTTTGATCATCACCATCACCATCATAATGATAATAAACATGTCGGAAAATTTCATGACAATGGCACCATCATCCGATGATACGATTCGAATGCGATATTTGGTATGTGTGTGTGTGAAATTTCTATTTATAATTTACAGAAAAATTTTTGATTTTTTTCTCTCTCTATTTTTTTTTCGGTTATCATATCAACAATGGAAAAATCAATGTGAATCCAACAATTTAAAGAACCCCACCGATCTGAATACTATACGAATGCTTTGTCAAGAATGGTTTCCAGTACGTTATCCAGATGCATGGTATGAAACTATTGTTAATAATCATAATCAACGATTCTGTAGTCTTGTTGCCACTATTAATGATGAAATTGTTGCATTATTGGTCACCGAAATACGTTGTTATCAAAATTTAAATTATGAAGATTTTGGTTTTTTGGCCAAACATTTTGAACATCAACAAGATAATAATATACAAGTTGCATATATATTAACATTGGGCGTCATCAAACGGCTAAGACGTCGTGGTATTGCAACATTATTAGTGAAAAATCTAATACAAAATTTACAATCAATAACAACAATGAAAAATAATTGTAAAGCAATTTATCTACATGTACTAACAACAAATATGTATGCAATACGTTTTTATGAAAAATTACAATTTCAACGTTACAAATTATTACCACTTTATTATTCAATCAATGATTGTGCTTATGATGGTTATTCATATGTTTATTATTTAAATGGTGGCCATCCATCATCATGGTGGTGGTTACCATTGTTTACCATTCATCCAAAATATCATTTATTAATCATACGTAATTCATTACGTTCATTTACAATACAAACATATTATCAATGTGATAATCTTTTTTTGAAGAGCTTTTCATCATTATTATCATTTATAACTAGATGGCCATTGAAATTTTTACGTAAATTATTTGATACAATCATTTATCGTCGTACATTCAATATTAAACAAACAGATAATCATCTTCATCATTATCATCATTATGTTTGTTGACATACACAATGATCTTCCGTTCAGAATAATAAAAAAATTTTTGAATTTGTTGTTGTTGTTGTTCAATTCTTTTTTTTCAAACAGTTTTCATTGATTTATTTGTACAGATTTCATCATTATTGTTTGTTCTTTTGGCTGTTGGTTTGGATTTTGGTCCCCAATATTGTTCTGGATTCCATTGGTATCGTAATAGATTTTTTGATTTTGATAATGGTTCTTCTTTGATTAATGTATCATTGATTTTATAATTAAAATTTTTATCCAAAATATTCTGTATATGTGATTGACGTTTACTATTGTTGCTAGTGGATTCTTTGGATTTTTTCACCAAATGTTGTATCATTGCCCATATGAATTCGTTTGGTGCATCGGTTTTCATTGAATTTTTGTATGCATGTGACAATGAAAATCGATAACCACCATTAATCAATATTGAACGAAATAATTTTCATTGAAGATACTTGACAGCAAACAATCGAACAAAGACGATCTAAATGATAATAAAGTGGACAATCATCAAGTTCTTCAGCCACTAATTGTAACATTCCTTCCATACGACGATAGGTACCGAAATGATTCGAATCAGATTCTCGTAAAGCTTCCAATTCATTCTGAAGATTATGGACAAAATCTTTATCATGAATCGATGCTGACCAAATCGGACCACCAATACGATAAGAATGGCCACATATGCCACAGGTTTTATCACATTTAACCGTTGCTGGAACAAGATTTTTTTCATTACCATCTTTTATCTCACATAGTGGTTGAAGTTGAAATGATTCACAACCTTTACATAGGTAAACGTATGCCATTTTTGTCATCGAACGTTGAGCTTCATTTTTTGATGTGAATACACGGAAAAATATGCGGCAATAAAAATCTACACTTAACGAAAGCAATGGAATAGCATGCCGACCATAACGTGCTGCATTTGAATTGACCGATGCACAAATAATACGTAATGCCATTTCATGACAAAATTTTGCCCGTAATGGATATGAACCATATTTAGCGAAACATGCATTACCATGATTACCACATAGTACGGCCATATCGGTAGAAGTGACCATCAATAAACCACCATCGACAATATTCTGTATGGCTGAATCAAGAAATTTTGTTGGACAACCATAAGGATCAAGATCAATAATAGTGATTCGTTCATTTAATGCTTTTTTCTTATACATCAACATGCTAGCATCTTCATTGGTAACTATAACATTATAGGCATTATTCAATTCAATATTCGATTCAATTATATTGATTGCCTCTTCCGAAATATCATTGGCAATAACATCTATTGGTAATGGACATTGTTTACATTCAAGTGAATATCTTATCGATCGTAATCCGCTTGCTGAAAGTGCATCCAAAATACAAACACGATCTTTGACAAAAATTTTCGAAGATGTTGACGATTTCCAAAGTTCATTTTTCAAATATGTATGAGCGGCTAATACACTTTTTTTTCGAGAAAAAAAAAGAAAACATTTTTCAAATATACAAATATTTAAAAGAAAAAAAAAACACCACTTACCTAAGATCACGATTAAATTCTTGAACTTGATTGTAGAACACTTGTTTTCGACAATGTATTTGAGCTTTACCTTCACGAATTATTCGGTTATCTTTATCGCCACTGGCTGTTTTTTTATCAATTGGATCCATCATTTTGTTTTTTTGCTCGTTCTATGGAATTTTTTTTTGCGGCAAGCATGGAATTTTTGTATGGCCATTTCGAACGGATAAATTCATTCAAGTCGATATAGCCATTCGATGATGACGTCTTTCGTGATGATGTTCTTTGCCTCTCTCTCTGGATTTATACCATACCACTATTTATATATGCTGCATTGCAGCAAAGAGAAAAAACAAAATCAAAACAAAACAAAACAAAAATTTTACTGGATGTTTATTTTTTAAAATTTTCTTTTTTTTCCAATATTCAATAATTGTTATATCATTTGTTTTGTTTCCTGGTTATATTTGTTAAAACAAAACAAAAAAAAATGTCCCTTAAAGATATCGATAAATTCATCTCACAATTTGTTCATAAATGTACCCAAATAATTGTTCAATCACGTCTTGGTAATGATCAACGTACACAAACTAAATGTAATCCAAATGGTAAAGATTGGTTCAATCTAGATATTGTCGATATGAAAGATGTATATGATAATGCACAAAAATGTTTAAAACATTTATCCAATGGTCAACAAATGTTTTTCATACAAAAAGAATGGAAAATTTGTTGTGAAATATTATTGAAAAATGCCGATAATATATCGATTACATTAGAATATTGGATATTTGCCAATCATACATTGATTAATGAAAAAGATTTTGAACAAAAACATTTGGATGAATATTCACAGAAAGTATATGAAATATTTATACGTATGAGTAATATGATTAAATCATTAATAGTATTGACACGTTCGACGCCTGCATATCGTCTTAGTTCAAAAGGTCAAAGTGCTGATTCTTATGTCATTTGTTATCGTATTTATCCATTGGTATTGAAAAATTATACAGATTTTATTGACCGATTAACTGATCAAAATCGTCATTATTCACCATTGAAAACAATCGGTGTTATACGTAGTGAATTGAATGAATTATCATTATCATTTATTTATCGAACCGATATGAATGTAACAAGTGAATCTGAGATTGAAAATCTAACACAACAATCAGATGAAATGGCCAAACATTTGAATAATGATGATGATGATGATAATATTATTCAAGATGATGCAAATAAACAATTAACAAAACAACAACAACAACATGATGATGATGATGATATTCAATTATCAATGAAAGATGACCATTTTAAAATCGATCTAACCAATGAACCATTGGATATTTTTGATATAATAAAACCATTGAATCCAGCATTTGCAACAAAAAAATCGAATAATTTTGAAACCGATTTCAATATACCATTCAGTTCATTATTATCAATGTCAAAAGAAATTGAAATGAAAAATCTAACATGTGATGATGAACAACAATCAACAACAAATATTATGACAACGACAACACCAAAATCATCACCATCATCCAATCCGATAAAGATACCGTCAACAAAAATGATGAAATCACAATCACAATCAATAAAATCACCTACATCACAACAAATTTATTCAACATCAAACGATAGTTTTGTATTTGTCGAATTGAATGCACCATTTGCATCGGAAGAAAGTCTTTTACATTCATTTTTTCATGGTCCATCGCCAACATTTTTACATCGATCAAATGATTGTGATTCAATCAACGATATGGATGAAGATTGTGATTCAATCAACGATATGGATGAATTGAGCATGCAATTAGCCGAATTAGAATCGGCGGCAACACAAATCGATAGTTTTGTTGAATCAATTTGTGTATCAAATGAAAATGAAGATTTGAAATTTGAAACCTAAACCTATTGAAATCATTACTTTTCCTACTCATCATCATCATCATCATTTGTTTCCAGTCATACTCATTATCATCTTCATCGTGATCATCATCACCATAATTTTTTTAAAGAAAGAAAAAAGCCAAAAATTATAAATTGGAATTTTTTTTTTGCCCAGACATCACTAGATGGCTCTGATGGTCATTTTGATTGTCACATGTTTTTTTTCATCATTTCATTCGAATTTAGACGAATTTTTTATGATCATCATCATGTTGTTGATAATAATAATAATTTGTCTATTTTGAAAATTTATCACGTGTTTTGTATTTTTAACTTTTTTTTTGTTTTAAATTGAATAAATAAAAGTTGATTTATTTATCATCAATCACCATTTGCATAATGACAACGATTGAAACGAAAAAATTATTGGAATATCGATTGAATGGAACGGATTTGATTTATGATTGTCAATTTCATCCTGATCATCATGATTTGATTGGATTTTCCACCATTGAAGGTGATATTAAAATGTATGTGTGTGTGTATCATTTTGTTTTCGTGAACAAGGTCTATTTAATTTTTCTTTTTTTTTTTTGATTTAAAATAGAATAAATTTCAATATCGATGATGATGATGGTGGTGGTGGTGGTGGTGATGATTCGAAAAAACCAACAATCGTACATGAATGGCAGAAATATCATCGTGGTAATCCAATCCGTAAGATACGTTTTCATCAAAATCGAATGTTTTCCATATCGAAATCAATCAAAATCACTGATGTTCAGACACAAAAAATGATTCGAAAAATATCTAATGGAAAAAAGAAAATCTATTCATTATTGGTTGCCGATGATTATCTTGTCTGCATTGGTGATGATGATGGCGATTTTAAATGCTGGGATTATCGTATGGAACGTCCAATACATATGTCATTGAATGAATGTGATAATTATATAAGCGATTTGGATATAGATTCAAATAAACAGCTTGTATTTGCAACATCTGGTGAAGGAACATTATCGGCATTCAATATTCGTGCACGACGATTAGAACCACCACAATCGGAATTATTTGATGCTGGTTTTCAAACTGTACGATATTTAGAGGAGAAGAATAAAGTGATTGTTGGATGTGAAGATGGTGTCATCAATATATTCAATAATAATAATGAATGGGGTAATATTAGTGATCGTTATCCAATACGACAGAATAATGCCGGACATTCAAGCATTGATTGTATGGAAATTATTGATGATGAACAAAATATGATTGTATTTGGTACATCGGATGGTACAATAGAAATAATCAGTCTATTTCCACATCAACATCATGAAACAGTGGTCGAAAATCAAACAAAACAAATTGAATGTATCGATGTTAATCAAATCACCAATCGTATTGTTGGTGTAATGGAAAATCAAATTGAATTATTTCATTATGATTTAATTCGATCAAATAATAATGATGAAGAAACAAAATCAAAGAAAACAACAGCTGTGAATTCAAAAAAGAAAAATGATGGATTTTTCAATGATTTATTATCATCATCAAATTGAATTAAATTAAATATAATTGAATTGAATAAATAAAAAAAAATCAGAATCAGAATTTGTTTTCATTTTTTTTTCAACATCAGATGGTAGTGTAAATTTTATTTTCAGGTGGTGAAACAAAACAGAAAAAAAATCAGTCACCGGATATTCTCATGTGTCCGACACATGAACAACAAGCCAGCTCTGAACACATACAGATCTCTTTATCTAAGTAAACTGGTTTTTGGTTTTTGTTTCTGGTTTAATTATCATCATTATCCATTATATGAATTTCAAGGAAATTAATTGAAGAAAAAAAAATTTTTTTTTTGGGTGCTTATACCATAATCAACAAACGATAACCGCGTTTCCTTATATGTGAAAAATATATGAATGTGTGTGTGTGTGTATGAACTAGGAAGTAGATATGTGTGTGTGTGTGTGTGTTTTGGGTAATAATAATAACCGTATCGTTGTCGTTTGGTTATTATCATTTTTTTCCATTTAACCCATAATACATTTCAAACGGGTAACAACAACAACAACAACCTTGAAGAATAATAAATGAATGAATGAATGAAAAAAAAAGAGAACAGTGATTGACCGACCGACCGACCGACTCGACAACAAACCAAAGTCGACCTACCAAATAAAAAAAAATGACGGTAACAAAAAGAAAAAAAACAAAACAAAATATAAAACTCGGTCTTTAAGTCAGTAACCGAAATGTGTGTGTATGCGAGTGTGTGTGTGTGTGATTAAATTCGTTTCTCTCCTTTTCGCACATCGAAACACACACACATGTTGATCTATTAGGACAGGGGTTATACAATCTATTGCACCAGTCACCATCAAGTACGTTGAGAATAATTTTAGACAACAAAAAAAAGGGGCACATCATCACCACCACCATTAATTCATTCATTTCCTTCTCCCCCCAATAAAAAAAAATTTTCAGGTAAACATCAATTTTTTTTTTCTTCTCACCATTTCATGTGTATGTGTGTGTGACCTGATGATGATGATGATGATGATGTTTGACTGACTGACTGACTGATTGTCTAGTTTATTATTATTATTGCATATGAACGATGAAATGATGACGATGACCTTTTTGATGACACACAAAAAAAATAGAGAGAGAGAGAGAGAGAGAGAAAAAAAAAGAAAAAAAAACTTGACTGATGCCAAATGTTGAGAGAAGAGAAATGTAGAAAATCAACCAGAGCGAAACATGAATAGAAATTGGGCCAAGTTCATCATCATCATCATCATCATTGTCATTATGGTTGCAATGAATATTCTAAATGGAAGTAGAATTATGGACAAGTGTTAGATAATAACGATATATATATTTAATCATGGACAGATTTTCAAATGTAGTGGTAGTTTTTTTTTATAGATTGATTGATTGATTTATTGATACAATAAAAATTCGTTGATTTTTTTTCTTTTCGATTACACAAATATTTGGATTGATAAAATGGGAAAAAAAATCGATTTATCTACCAAGGATTGCTACCAAACCATTATCATTGTTATCATATATCAATTGTTGTTGTTGTTGTAGAGGGTTGTATTATTGATCTCGATTATCGAAATCGATTGTCAATATATAATCCGATTGCAATTGCAATCGTAATGAAATTCATTTTTTTTTTCTTCTTCTTTATAGAATCGATAATCGATTATCATCAATACTCACACACACACACACACACACACACACACACACACACACACACACGCAATCAACAAACGATGAATGGATGATGAATGGCCATAATCAACAAAATTTACCACCAAAAAAAAAAACCAAACCAAATCGAATTGAATTAAATGAATGAAAATGGAATGACCTTTGGAAATAACAACAACAACAACAACGACGACAACAACAACAGTGATAATGATCACCATCATCATCATCATTATGAGCCATTGTTTTCCATTCAATGTTTTTTTTTATATATATATTGAAACATGTTCATTTGATTGTTTGTTTCTCTGTTTATGCATGTGTTCATGTGTGTGTGTGTGTGTGTGTTCGATGTTCTTATTTCCTTCTTCAAAATTTTTTTTATTTTGTTTCATCAATTTTAATTTGAAATAAATATCCACATCCATTTAGCAATTTGACAATCAAATCTTGAATTTGAACATCATCATCATCATCATCATCATCATACACAAACAAATATCAATCAATCAATCAATCAATTTTTTTGATGAAAAAAAAAACTGTAAATTATTCATCAGCCATTATCATCAGTCATTTATAGTTACCATGATGATGATAATTTGCTGGTTATGATATTTCCAATATGATAGATGGGTGGTAAATACGGTGATGATGATGATGATGTTTTTTCCATTGATTGATTCGTCTGTTCATGTGTGTGTGTGTGTGTGTGTGTGTTTGTTTGTATTTTTTATTCTATATTTGATTCGGTGAGATTTTTTTTTGTTCATTTCTACATTTGTTTCCTATAATGTTATACGTTCATTCACACTTGTTGCATTTATGCATATCAAACACAACAGTAAACAAAGTGGCAAAAAAAAAAAATTTTTTTTTTTGTCATTTTGGAACATTAAACTCAACATCATCATCATCAAAACAGTTTTTGTTTTTTTTTTATTCAATTTTCTGTTTCCGGTATCATCGTGATCAATAAACAACAGTGACAAAATGACCAGCCTTACCGATTAAAACCTCGAATATTCTACTGACCATTGATCAGAATTGACCACAAACCAAAAAAAAAACCAAATCTAACCATATGAACATGGAGATTTTTGATTGTTTTCGTTGCTGTTGTTGTTGTTGTTGTTGTTGTTCATGTTTGTATCATGTGATAACATGAAAAAAAAAACACACAAACAAATAAAACTTGAACGAATGGATTTAACACTGTATATTTGTCCTTCAAACGGGTTGGTTTCCTTTTATTATTATTATTATTATTTTTTCCACCATTCATATTCATTTTACACAACAACAACAACAACAACAACGTATACACACACACACACACAGCATACAATTGAAACAACAACAAGATGGTGGTAGCAGCCGAAAAAAAACAAAAAAACAAGGTGTACCAAAAAATTAAAAAATAAAAAAAATATGACGACAAAAACAGCAACAAATGATGGTCGATGTCTTCAAATGAAAAAAAAAAAAAAATTTTTTTTTCGTTTCTGAATCAAAACAAAAACAGGACGTCTTGAATAGATGAATCGCACACACACACACACACACACACACAATCGACAAACTTTTTTTTTTTTTTATTTTAACCCGTCCATTCAACCAACCAACCAACCAACCAACCAGCCATTCATTCATTTTATTATTCATCAGCATCATCAGTGTCCACATTTTCTATTGATGTTTTTTTTTGTTTTGTTTTTTGTTTTTTGTTCATTGTTGGTGGTGTATTGTTGTTGTTGTTGTTGTTGTTGTTGTTGTCCTTCACCTAATTTTTTTTCTCATCATTCAACCATTTTATTTCAATTTAAAGAAAAAAAATTTCGGCTGTAATGTTTCGAGGATGTGTTCATAAATGAATCAACAAGTGAACAAACAAACAAAAGAATGACTTTGAAAAACATTCATGAAATGAGGATTTGAATTGAGAAGGAAAAAACAAAAAAAAAAAAATAAGCAACAGGTAGGTAAATTGTTAGTTTTTTTTAAATGAAACAAATTACAGTGTGAGAGAGAAAGAAATTCATCAGTCCACACCCAGAGAGATGTGTGTGTGTGTGTGTGTGTGATTTACTCATTTCGTTCGATTTGTTTAATCCAATTTCAAGATGATGTCATTTGAGTTTGAATTTCCGGTATTTTTTTCGTTGTTGTTGTTGTTGTTGTTGTTGTTAAACACAGGGTTCATTGATTTTTCTGTCAAACGAATCTCATATCTTGTATTATCACTCGGTTTTATATAGTCACATTTCATTTATATTTGATTATATCTAGAGCAACAACCAAACAAACCATAACCATATCAATGATGATGATGAAAACTAAAAAAAAAATTTCATTCCAAATTCGAATGTCATAGGCTCATTGGATTCATTTTTGATTTTTGATTTTTTTTTTGGTTCAAAAAAAAATTGTTACCAAGAAAAAAAAATGAAGAAAAGGAAAAATCGAATGTCGATGACCTTTTTTTTGTGTGTGTGTGTGTTCATTATTTGTCTATTTCTGTGTGTGTGTGTGTATTGTATATCATTATATGATGATGATCTTTGAATTTGTGTAAAGAAAGAACAAAAAAAAAAAAAAAAAAATCCAAACGCACACACACACAATTGTTGACAACCAAATTCGTCGTCTTTTTCTTTTTCCTTTTCTTTTTTTTTGCACATTTATCATCATCATCATCATTATCATCGTCACCATTGAATGAATGATATCATCTGATGATGATGACGATGATGGTCCAAAACAATTCAGGAATTTTTCTTTTTTCAATTCAACCAAATAGAACAGTTTTGATTTTTTCTAGTGAAAAAAAAGATTGAAATTTTTTTTGTTTCATTCAGTCATTCATTCCATTCCATTTGTCGGTTGTATAAATGTTGATGATCATTGACCGCACACACACACACACACACACACATACATACACATTCATACCACGTGCATATCAGGTCAAAGGTAAAAAAAGAAATAGAACGATTAAATGAGTGAATGAATGAATTCATAGACAATGATATATACATAAATTGGCTGGAAGGCAAATAAATTCATCAAAAAAAGGAAAAAAAACGGTTCACATAACAACAACGGACGTTAATGAGAGAGAAAAAAAAATCTGGACCTTGTGTGTGTGTTTGTGTTTTTTTTTGGCAATTTCAGAATCGTTTTTTTGGTTCTTTTTTTGGTTTTTCATTTCGTTTATCGCATATTGGCATACCAGCGAAATATTACCTTAAATTGGGATGTGGCTGATTGGCCTAATTTTTTTTTTGTTTTGTTTCGTTGGTTCACATTCATTCATTTATTCATTCATTCTAGCCATGAATATTATTTTTTTTTCCTGTCGAATACATGCAAATATTCGATATACCAAAGTTCAAATATCAACATTGAGACCTCTAGGGATATATATAGGTCGCGGAAACGACAGTTGCTACTATTATGGGATGATTCAGATCACAATGATGATCAGGACGATAAATTGTAAAATTCCAGGAAAAAAAAATTTCAATTTGAATAGCCAGTAACAATCATGATTCACATGAATATATTCAAACTGACCGATTGTGCATGTGTGTGTGTGTGATTGACTGACTTTTATAGTGAATTAATTTTGTTTGTCCAGTTTCGTTCGTTTTTTATTTTTTATTCATTCACACACTCACACATACATACCGTTTTTGGATCGATCCAGAAAAAAAAAGACAGAAGCCATAGCAAAACAAAACAAAAAAAAAAATATTTTAAATCCTAAAAAAAATGAAAAAGAAAGTGAACAAATCACATGCAATACAGTCAAACACACATATTGGTTCTAGCCATTCTAATCATCATCATCATCATCGTCGTTGGAAATCGCTGACATAAATGAACACAGAAGAAGAAAAAAAAATTGCCGCTAGGCAAATTTCTATGAGCCAACAAAATGATGAAGACGAAACAAAAAATGAACTATTCGGTTGGTTTGAACAACAACAACAACAACAACAACAACAACAACAACAACAACAACAACAACAACGACAACAACAAACGTCGTTGAAACAAATTTCAAACGTCGGAACCGAGAAAAAAAAAATACAGAACAGAACAGAACATAGGCCGACCTTCATTGAAAAGCAGAAAAAAGAAGGCCATTGACATCATCAACATCATCGTCAACATCAACCACTGAATGATCATCATCATAATCATAATCATCGTTGGTTTGTTCCGTTCTTGGTACCAACAGAAACAAAACAAAAAAAAAATTCAAATCTGCAACCAAGATGTGTATGTACAAGAAATATTGGCCACATGTATGTATAAGATATTGGATTGCAATATGGATGAAATGAATTGAAATGAAATGAAAAGTGGTGATGATGATGATCGTTATAATATTTTTTTTTTGGCAGACCATGTGTGTGTGTGTGTGTGTAGTAATTTGTACACCTGCGGTGGCGGTTAACGAAAATGACAGCAATGGACATCCATATATACGTATATATGAAACCAAAATGTTTCTGTTATTTATTATGATTGTTCCATATAATAATAATAATGGCCATTTGAGAAATTATCGTTGTTCACAAGAAAATTCTAGATTTATATCACCACAATGATGATGATGATGATGATGATGATGATAATCATGATGATCGGAAGAGAAAGAAGAAAATATTATTAGTTGTACAAAGAAAAAAAAGAAAGTGGGAGAGAGAGAGAGAGAGAGAGAGAATAGGAGAGTGAAAGAATGAAAGATTTGTGTGTATGCACTTTGACCTGGTAAACTAGAAAAAAAAATACACGTACCATAATCGATCGATAGTAATCGTCTTTGGCCACTGTAACACACACACACACACACAAGAGGCTTGTCTTATTATATGAATGAATGAATGAATGAATTCAATTCGTTTTTTTTTTTTTGATGAATGAAATGAACCTTATAAATGACCTGAAATTGTGACCAATATATCCACAAATGTCCGGCTTGATTGAAGAAATTTTTTTTTTTCGTTTTTTGTTGTTGTTGTTGTCCATTGTCCATTGTAAAAAACAACAACAACAACAACCGTAAATAACAGCACACACACACACACCGGTCACATAAACAACTCGAAACAAAACAAAACAAAAAAACATTCGATTTTGAATTTTGCAATTGATCGATCTTCATTGACAAAAAAAAAATAAAAAATAAAAATATCGATATCTGGACATTGGTCAGCATAAGACCTTGATAGTCAATTTTTTTTTTTCATTCATTCTCGCTCTCTTATGACGACGATGATGATGATCAGCTGCCGTTTTTTGTTTTCTTCTTCTTTTTTATTATATTTGATTATAATTTTTTTTTTCGCGATGACATCATTCATCAAACAACAACAACAACAACAATATTACCGATTGCCAATGTTCATGACCTACCGAGGTCATCATCATCATCATCATCACTGACCATTGTCCATGATTTTGTGGTTATAAATATGAATTTTTCTTTTCAAAAAAAAAACAAAAATTTTTTTTTTCACACATTGTTATCGATGGATAGATGAATCGATCGATCGATCGATCTGGTTGCGTGTATACATCTTACATCTGGAATATATGAAACAAAACAACAACAACGACGACAACAACAACAACAAAAACGAGTGAGAAAAAAAATAAATAAAGTCAAATCAAAGAAAGAAAAAAAATATGAAAAAAAAAACATTTTTGTCACCACCAGTGTGTGTATGGATTTCAAGGTTTTTCTTGATTATTGTCTATGGTTGACAGGATTGCCGGCCGGCTAGCCGGCTGACCGATGTCATTTAGGTCATTTTATTATTAATATTCATCATCATCGTTATGATATATATGTAGACACACACCTGACACATCTCTTTCACACACATGGTCCATGGTCATTTCTTTTAGTTTTTTTTTTCTAAATTTAAATCTATCCCGGTGACAATGACCTGAAACAGAGAGAGGGAAAATGGAATGAAAAAAACTTAACATATAGAACCATATACACTATCGTTTGATTAAACAATCGATTATTGTCATTACAATCGATTCGAATCATCAAAAGAATTATTCTGTGAATTCTGATTGAAAAAAATTCGTTTTTTTTTGTTTTTTTGCTTTGCAAATGTCATCGATCCAAAATGACAAAAAAAAATTGATTGAAAATCTTTTTTTTCGGATCTCGCGTGGCTTATTTTGACCTTTCTCGGTGGCCTTTCGTTGGTTGGTTTTTTCTTTCTCAAAACACACACTTACACACACACACACATTGATCCTTCTCTTTGTTCTTTTTTTTTACCACCATCATAAAAAACAACAAAAAAAAAATTTTTTTTTCCTATTCAAATAATTTATATCCCTCCTCCTCCTCCTCCACCACCTCCTACTACTACCGCCTTTCACCATCACTACCACCCCATTGCCATCAACATCATCAACCATTTACCAAAAATGTGTGTGTGTGTATGTGTGTGTGTGTGTGTAAACCGCAGTCATTTTTATAACCACCAACAATGATCATACTATACCATCATGATTGCAACCAGTTGATTGATCTCTATACATTGCCAACATTCTCAACATTTTCAGAAACACAAACATATGCATATTATTTTATCTGTCTGGCCCTATGGACAAAAAAAAAAAGGAAGAAAGAAATTTCGGTTACTAGTAGTTCATATATGGTATGTATGAATGTATGAATTGTATTTGTGTGTGTTGGTAGGTTTCAAATTTTTTTTTATATGACCCAACCAAAAAAAAAAACAGCGATCCGAAAGATCAAAATGTCTTCTATATTCATTGCATATATACAATGTGTGTATTTGTAAGCCGGCTTCTAAAATGCCATGCCGTATTTATCATTTGAATTCATATTCCGTACACATGTATATAAATTCGGTCATTGGCGTGTAGTTGTTTGTGTGTGTGTGTGTGTGTGCGCGCGAAAAAAAAAACATCAAATTCACATCATCATCATCATCATTATCAATTATAATTTGAATTCAATTTATAATCAATCAATACTTTGATCTCATTGATCTTTTGCTAATTATAATTATTTTTTTTTGTGTTATACTGTGGCTATACTTTAGTCGTTTGACCAAAAACTAACTTGGCTTCATTGTTAAGAATACCCTCGATCATCAAGAAAGAAATCTTGTTTCTTCTAAACATAATCATCATCATCATCATCAAACAAACAGTCTCTCTCTCTTTTTTTGTTTCTCATTTATATCAAAAGTTCTATAATCAAAAACATCCTGAATGAATATAAAGAAGAAATTCCAATTCAGAGAGTATTTGTGTGTGTGTGTGTGTGTGAGAAATAAAGATTCAGAGAACAAAATAAAGAAGAGAGAGAGAGAGAGAGACAGAAAGGTCACTGAGTCACTCGGTCACCAAATATAATGAGAAGAAAGAAAGAAAAAAAAACATCAAACAAACAAAAAAAAGGTGTATCACGGTACCATTCGGGTAGTAGAGTATATTTGTGTGTGTGTGTATTACTGAATGACCGGTCCTTAAACAATCTTCCTTCGTATCGAATCATCGAAAGAAACAAAACAAAACAAAACAAAAAAAAAATTTTCCAGTTCCAGTAACATTTTGATCATTTGATCTGGAGGTGTACATCGACACACACACACACATATCGATTGTTTGTGTGTGTGTATGTGGAACTTTGAATTTATTCCGTTTTTCAAATTACAGAAAAATGTCTTATTTCATCGAACAACAACAACAACAACATGACCATCAAGAATCATCACCGTCATCATCATCATCATCATCAAATAACGGTGATATCGAAATGAATAATTCGAATCTTCATCATCGCCATCATCATCATCAATCATATGAATCATCAATTGATATTTGTGATGATCCATTAACACAGTTTTCAACGCAACATATTATAATGGCTAATGTTGATTCCTATGATAATAAGAATAATAATGATCATCATCATCATTCTCATCATCATCATCATCATCATCATCATGATAATGAAACATTTTTAAATATTGATGATGATTGTCAAGTTGATGATGATTTTGTTGTCCATGATCATCATCATCATGATGATGGTCTACTACATAAACCATTGAATAATAATAATTATAATGAAATTGAATTAATATTCAAACAAATATCACATTCAATTAAATATGATCATCATTGTATAAAAGATTGTAATAATGGTGGCCGATCATCAACGTTATCATCGTCATCATCAAATTATCGTTCAATTCTTTCAAATATTGATGGCTATGCTAGCCCTGGTCAAATATTGGCCATTATGGGTCCATCCGGTAGTGGTAAAACAACATTTTTAAATATATTAAGTGGACGTACAAAACCATCAATCAGTGGTGATATATCAATGAATGGACAATCGATGAATAAACAACTTCGTCGTCCGTATATGTTATGTACTACAACAGGATATATTTTTTCCAAATCTTACATTGAAACAAACATTAATGGTAAGTGGATGGATAAAAAAAAAATGGGCGGGAAAATTTTTCGTTTAAATTCAAACCGTGAAAAAAAATTGAAACCAATGACATCTATCCATGAATGTTGGAATTAATTTTTGTTATTTTTCAATTTTTTTCAATTCAATTCAATTCAAAGTATACGGCAAGACTTCGATTGCCAGAATCGATGATGAATAATGAAAAATTAACATTGGTTGATAAAATAATTGAAGAATTGCAGCTAAAAAATTGTGAAAATACAAGTAAGTCAA
Source organism: Dermatophagoides farinae (assembly GCF_024713945.1). NCBI lineage: Eukaryota > Metazoa > Arthropoda > Arachnida > Sarcoptiformes > Pyroglyphidae > Dermatophagoides > Dermatophagoides farinae. The sequence goes on along the minus strand of NC_134685.1, from coordinate 958,960 downwards.
TGTTATCGTTATTTTCATTTTCAAGTTTTCTCATTCGACAAACCCTTCATTTTTTTTTAGTAATCGGTGACATTTGTCATCGTGGCCTATCAGGTGGTGAAAAGAAACGAGCAAATATTGCCTGTGAATTGTTGACAAATCCAAGTGTTTTGATTCTTGATGTAAGTATAATCAAATTTTTGGCTTAGCAATCACAATGTTAATCGATTTTGCTCATAGGAACCAACATCTGGCCTTGATTCATGTACAGCACATAAATTGATACAAATATTGAAAAATTTTGCCCTAAAACGAAAGAAAACGATTATCATGTCTATACATCAACCGTCATCGAAAATGTTTTACATGTTGGATAATTTATTGCTACTGTCTAATGGTCAATCGGCTTATTTTGGCAATACACATGATGTTGTACCATTTTTCACTCGTATTGGTTATTGTATCAATATACATTATAATCCGGCTGAATTTATATTGGAAAAAATTAAAGATAATGATTGTCATTTGAAAATTATTGATGCAGCTAAAGAATTACCTAAATCACCGAAAATATTGAAAAAAATTGATCTTCAAACCATTGATGTTCATGATCATCCACATCATGATGACCATCATCACGATGATGACCACCACCACCATCATCATCATCATTCATCTGATTATAATCATCATAAATTTCCAAGCGATAATGATTCGGGTCGGTCATCTTGGTCTGATCGTAGCTCTACATTTTCATCAAATTCTTATATTCGTGATGAATGTGAAACGAAGAAAAACCATAATCATCATCATTCGAAAATAATGGCAAATGGTGAAATTGAACATTCGAATAATAATAAGGAACGTAAATGGCCAACAACATTATGGACACAGGTCAAAGTATTGACTGAACGAAATTTTCTTGAAGCACGACATCGAATGTTATCGAAATTGAATTGGATTCAAACTATTGGTCTGGCATTGGTTGTTGGATTACTTTGGTTTCAAATTGAACGCAAAGAAGATACAATGAATGATATTCGTGGTTGGATGTTTTTTGGTAAGATTTTTTCTTTGTTTTTTTTTCTACAATTTTATTATTATTATATCAATAACAGCCACTACTTATTGGATGCAATTTGGCCTATTTCAAGCATTATTATCATTCCCACCTGAACGTCAAGTTATTAATAAGGAACGATCATCCGGTGCTTATAGATTATCTGCATATTATATTGCTAAAATGATTGGGGAATTACCTCTTACCATTGCATTGCCAACCGTATTCTTTATCATATCATATCCAATGTTAGGATGGACTTGTTTCATTACGGCCATTTATTTATGGTTTTTTCTTATCATATCAATAATTTGTGCTCAAAGTTTTGGCCTATTTATCGGTGCATTGTGTTCAAATATTGAAGTTTCCGTTACCATTTCGGCATTATATTCATTATCAACAATGTTATTTGCCGGTTATTATGCAGCTATACCATCATGGCTTTCATGGACACGTTATTTTTCTATTATTTATTATGCATTTCAAAATATGCAGCTAATTGAATTTGGTGGAACAAATCTCAGGTAAGTTTAAAATTAAAGTTTTTTGTTTGTTGGCCCTTTTAATCTTAATCTTTTTTCTACAATCATTTAAATCTAGATGTTCCGAATCGTTATCGAAATTCCAATATTGTAATCAATCATTGGATAAAAAATCTGCATACATTCCAAAATTTGAATTGGAATCAAATTTAGATCTAATGAATCCAGATACTAAACCATTACCAATATGGTTCAATACAATAATATTGTTATTATTTCTATTATTATTTCGATTAATGGGATATCTTGTATTACGATATTCACGTAAACCAACCACCTGTTGACCTGATCATCATCATCATAATAATAATTCAACCAAAAATAAGACAAAACAAAACAGAAACCAACGTGCCAAGAAATATTCCGAAAAAATTTAAAAAAAAAAATCAACACACACACGTGTACACACATCAAAATTGTAGATGACTTATTTTCATAGCTCAGCTAAATAAGATAAAAATCATATATCACAAAACAAACCGAAACATAATCATCATCATGATCCAGAAATACCGATAATATATCCAGTTTATTCAACAATAAACACAAACACTGGTCATTTGAAAAGTTTTCAATCATCATCATCATCATTTTAATTTAATTGCCGGTATTTTTTTTTCTTAAATTTTAATTTGTAATATTTTTTTTTTTAAAAACATAGTAAAGTATTGACGGCATTCATTTGTTGACAACAAAAAAAAATTTTTTGGTAAAAAATTCGTGTAAAAAAAAAAAAAAAAAAGATCCCAATTCAATATTTTCAATATGGATTATAACGAAATTGTGGATGTATCATAGCATTAGCATTGCCAAATAGAATTGGTGGTAAAATTCCAGTGGATGTAGCCACTGTAGAACCGGATGATGTTGTACCATCATTTGTTACATCACCACCACCACCACCACCAGTACCACAAAGTTCGTTGGATGATACATTTCTTGCAACCGCAGCGGCCGCAGCAGCAGCAGCGGCTGCTGCTGCTGCACGATGTTCAACAAATGATGTCACCAATGTTGTTGAATTATTTGTATTTGTCGATGTTGCTGTTGTGGCTGTCGTTAAATTGATTGTTGATGGACAAGAATTGAATGCATTGTTTGTTGATCCATATGTAGTAGCTGATGATGGATTTGTACTAATTCATTTTGAAAAAAAAGAAAAAAATTTTAAATTCGAATTTTGAAAAAAATTTCTTTGTTAATCATACCTATATTGTAGGCTAGGTAATGACCAATAAGTAGCAGCATCATTAATCGATGATGAATTTGTTGATGTACCAGATGTTTGATGATATGGATTATTAAAATAACCAGTATGATGATGATGTGAATGATGTGAATGATGGCGAACAGTATTCATACCTGTTGCTGATACTGTTCCAGTTGAATCATTTACATTACCAATCATTGTACGATCATTTGATAATGTAAATGTTGATGCCGGTATTGGTGCTAAATTTGTTGGAACCATTCCATGTGCATGTGCTGCAGCCAATGTAATTGCCGATGTATTTGAATGGCCAATATGATGAACACGACGATCAGCATATGCTGATTGATGAGAAATCATTCCAGTTGATTGATTCGAATGTGTATGATGATTTTGATGTTTATGATGTGTCAATGATGGATATAATTTCGTATCATATGGATGATTATGACGATTTTTTTTAATCTTTTTTCTTCTTCTATAATTTCCTTCTTCGAACATATTTTCAAATAATGGATGTAATGCCCAATTATTACCTTTCCGTTCAGATGTATTTGTTTCTTCACGTGGAATTTTAATAAAACAATCATTTAGGCTAAGATTATGTCGAATACTATTTTGCCATCCTTTTTCTTCTTTTTTATAGAATGGATATTTTGTATAAATGAATTCATAAATACTTGATAATGGTAAACGTTTTTCTGGTGTACTTTGTATGGCCATCGTTATGAGTGCAACATATGAATATGGTGGTTTAGTTTTTTCATCACCAGCACCATCATTGTTTGCCAAATCCTGTACGGTAGTATTTGTTGATGATTGTTGTTGTTGTTGTTCATGATGTTGTTGTTGTTGTTGTTGTTGTTGCTGCTGCTGCTGTTGATGATGATGATGATTAATCAGATTCTGTACCGTTTCCGTTGAAATTCTTTGTTGTTGTTGCTGCTGCTGCTGTTGTTGTTGTTGAATATCCGTTACTGTTGATCGTGATAATAATTTTAATTGCGTTTTTGAATCCGTTGTGGCCGTCGTCGTCAAAGACGATGTTGTCGTTGTCGTTGCTAATATTTGATCATTATGATTAGCCGATGAAATCAATGACGTAGCTGATGAAACGATATTAGGAACGATATCGGCAGCTGCTACTGCAGCCGATACTATCGATGGTTGATAGATGACTGATGTTCGATTCGATATTTGTACGGATAACTCTTGGTGAATTGTTTTTGTTCAAAAAAAAATTTATTGATTATGAAAGAATTTTGTTTGTTTTTTTTTGATTTAAAAACACACCGAAAAAAAATGAGAAAGAAAAATATTTTTTTTTAATGATTGTTTTGTAAATATTGATTGATTTGAATTCATCATCATCATCAATGTATTTATAAAAATATATAATACAAATCAAACGACAACAACAACAACAAAAATTCCAAAAAATTGTTGATGATAATTGGAAAAATTCGTAACGGTAAGATTGTTACAACTTGACACAACCTAAACATACACAACACACACACGTTTAATCTGGTTAGTTTGTTTTTGTTTTTTTTTTTCATAATAATAATAATCTTTATTTATTCAAAATATAGACAACCTATAGATCAACCAACAACACCCGAACACATCGGTCAACCAACCAAACAAACAAACAAATAAACAACAACAACAACAAAATTATTTGAACAAAATAAACATTGAAACAACAACAAAAAAACATTTTGAAATTGCTCAAAACACAAACATCGTTGTTGATTCATGGAATTTCTTAATTTGCTCGAACCAGGAAAAAAAGATTTACACCTACCAGATGTATTCAAACCAAGAAGATTTGCAAATTTTGGTTCTAATTCATTCATCATTGTTTATTATTTATTTCCGGCTATTTTCTGCTGATTTGATCCAGATTTTTGATGATTGATGATGTGACGACACAAAAACGCCAACCACCGAAGAATAGAAATCAGGTAGGAAAAAATTTTGTTATTGAAAAATAAAAAAAAAAATTAAAATCTTTATGCACCTAAACAAGGCATCAATTCGGTTTGATGATGATTATGATGATGTATAATTTTGACGAAACATTTCGATCGAACAACCAGTGAATTCAAACACATTCGAAGGCACGCTTTGCATATGAAAAACAAAAAAAAAGCAACAACATTCGATTCGATGCAACATTCGACAATCAACGAATTCGACAACCAAGAAAATGCCGATCCTAAATGATGATGATGATGATGATGTTGATACAAACATGCAACAAATGATTATGATGATGGCAAACGAAACAAAATATTATGATTACCAATCCGATACGAATCAAAATGACGATAATGAAAACAACAACAACAACAACATCGACAACGATAACGACGACGACGACGACGAATAACTTTTGGACAGCGAACAAACGAATGAACGAAAAAAAAAAAAATGTTTTGGATAAAAATACCGACAAACCAATGGGCCAATATCGAATGTTGATGATAATGGGGGGAATTGTATGTGTTTTTCTAGTCCTACTTGTAGAAGATTCCATCATCATCATCATGATGAAAAACATTTCGATTTCGTTTGCCCCGATATCCTTTTTTTATGTTTCGGGTCTCTTTTTTTTTGTTGCTAATTATTTGCTCACATGATGAATATGTGATTGGATCAACATGCAACAGGATCGATTAACAACGACCACCTTCATCATCATCACCAAAACCAATGGTAACGGATTAAATATTATTTCGATCTAATCCCTAAAAAAAATGTTTTTTTTTGTCTCTCTACCATAGACCGTCCCTATCCCATAATGGATTAATCATCATCATTAATGGATACCTAGGTGACCAAACGAATTGATTTTTATTTGGCCATGTAAAAAACGCGTATCCAAGGTTTATCTACTAACAACGACAACAACAACGAATAGAAAATATTGAATTCAAATAGAATCAATTGATTGACCATTTTTGGTTAGTAAAAAAAAAAATTTGTTGCTGATGATGATAAACATTGTAACAATTGACATAACAAATGAAATGGAGGTTAATGATGATTATGATGATCGTCTATGTCCATGTTATTGTTATTATTATTTCTCATTCGAATTTTGAATATATAAACTCAACAACAACAATAATAATAATAACAAAAACAAAAACATCGACATTCAGGAATGGCTAGCCATAGGATCAAAATCATCATATTAATTCATTATGATGATAACCTTCATCATCTCCTAAGTAAATGTGTGGCCAATTCATTCATTCATTCCATATCTCCAAGCCATTTGTCTACATATAGTCCATCCATTAGTACAAAGGTCTTTTATGGGGTAAATGAAAACATTGTAGCCAATAATCATGATGATCATGATCATCATCATCATCATTTATAATCATCCATGAACAAAAACGAAAACGAAAAATTTTTTTTTTGTTTTCAAAACAAAACTTTCTCTATTTCTCTTTATCTATAGATTCGAATCTCAACATACACACACACATATGCATGCATGCATGCAAAACATTCGAATTTGAATCCTTTCCATGTTTTTATTTATATAGATTCAAAATTCATTTCCCATCATTGTTGATTCATATTTATATTTGCATTTTAATAATAATTTTTCATCATCATCATTTATAGAATAAATATACAAATTATATTTTGTATTTGTGGATGAAACCAAAAATCATGAAGAATACACATTTTTATATAAGTATATATGGAGAATTGTAGAAAAAAAAATTTGAAAGAAAGAAAACTGAAGTAAAACTATTTTTTTTTTTGAAATGTATCGAATTTGGTTATTTATTTATTTATTTATCAATATTAAAGTTCATCTTTAGCTGATTCATCACCCTCACCCTCAGCACCAGCACCAGCACCACCAGTACCACTTGCATATAATTTAGCAATAATCGGTTGTACAGTATCTTCCAATTGTTTTTTCTGTGCTTTAAATTCTTCAACATCAGCTTCACTATTTGAATCTAACCATTTGATTGCTTCATCAATAGCTTTTTCCATTGTTGATTTATCATCATCATTCAGTTTTCCACCCAATTTTTCTTTATCACCCATTTGGTTTTTCAATGAATATGCATATGATTCCAATTCATTTTTAGCTTCAACACGTTCTTTGATCTTTTTGTCTTCATCGGAAAATTTTTCTGCCTCTTTGATCATTCGTTCAATATCTTCCGGTGTTAATCGATTGTGATCATTTGTAATAGTAATTTTTTCCTTGTTACCAGTTCCTTTATCTTCGGCCGTCACTTTGAGAATACCATTTACATCGATTTCAAATGTGACTTCAATTTGTGGAACACCACGAGGAGCAGGTGGAATACCAGTCAAATCAAATTTGCCCAACAAATGGTTATCTTTGGTCATTGGTCGTTCACCTTCGTATACTTTGATTGTAACCGTGTTTTGATTATCGGATGCAGTCGAGAAAATTTGTGATTTTTTGGTCGGTATTACAGTGTTTCTTGGAATCAATTTAGTCATGACACCACCAACAGTTTCGATACCCATGGTCAATGGATTAACATCCAACAATACCAATTCACCAGTGTTCTCTTCACCAGACAACACACCAGCTTGGACGGCAGCACCATAAGCTACAGCTTCATCGGGATTAATGCCACGGGTTGGTTCTTTTCCATTGAAGAATTCTTTGACTAATTGTTGGATTTTCGGAATTCGAGTCGAACCACCAACCAATACGATTTCATCGATATCTTTCTTTTGCAAATCTGAATCTTCCAATACCTTTTGTACAGGTTTCAATGTTGATCGGAACAAATCCATGTTCAATTCTTCAAACTTGGCACGAGTAAGAACTTCACTAAAGTCTTCACCTTCAAACATTGATTCGATTTCAATTCGAGCTTGATGGGCACCACTGAGTGTACGTTTGGCTTTTTCAACTTCACGTCTCAATTTCTGGACGGCTCGGTTATCACTTCGAATATCTTTGCCGGTCTTTTTCTTGTACAATTTAATGAAATGTTCCATTACTCGTTGATCGAAATCTTCACCACCAAGATGAGTATCACCATTTGTAGCGACTACTTCGAATACGCCATTATCGATGGTGAGCAAAGATACATCAAAAGTACCACCACCAAGATCGAACACAAGGATATTTTTTTCACCTTCCTTTTTGTCCAAACCGTAAGCAATTGCAGCGGCAGTAGGCTCGTTGATGATTCGCATGACATTTAATCCAGCAATCGTACCGGCATCTTTGGTGGCTTGACGTTGAGCATCATTGAAATAGGCTGGAACTGTTACGACAGCATGTGTGACCTTCTTGCCCAGATATGCTTCAGCCGTTTCCTTCATTTTAGTCAATACCATTGCACTGATTTCTTCCGGTGCAAAAACTTTTGTTCCAGACCCGGTTTCAACTTTAATATGAGGTTTGGCATTCTTTTCGATCACTATCAAAGAAAAAAAGAGTAATGATAATCAACTAATCAAAATACTGAGAATAAAAACCTAATTACCTTTGAATGGGAAAAATTTAATATCAGATTGTACAGTTGAATCACCCCATTCACGACCAATCAAACGTTTAACATCGAACACAGTGTTTTCTGGATTACTGGTCAATTGATTTTTAGCCGCATCACCAATTAAACGTTCACCTTCAGCTGTGAATGCCACATATGATGGTGTGATACGATTACCCTGATCATTTGGAATGATTTCTACACGGCCATTTTTGAATACACCCACACATGAATATGTTGTACCTATATACACAATCAATAATTGGATCATTAATTCAAACGACATTTCATCATTCGAAACTTACCCAAATCGATACCGATAACTGTACCGACATCTTGTTTATCTTTACCACTATCTTTTTCTTTTGCCCAACCGAACGTAATCAAACATACGACCATAAATATTAACATCAGCGATAATCTCGTCATTTTCTTTTTAAAAGAATATTTGATTGATCACCGCTGTCTCTATAGAATATTTACAATCGAAAAATAGTTTTTTTATTACCACAAAAAAAACAATCAAAATGAATAGACAGAATATAAATATAGAAGATAAGATGAATGAATTTGTCAAAAAAATGAGATGATTCAAGAATTGATTCGTTAATCACACACACACAGATACAGACACAGTCATGCGCGCCCCATCAAATAACCAGAATATGGACACGTTTCAGATATATTGTTGTTGTGGTATAATTGAAGCGTTGCATTCATTCATTCATTCATGTCATGCTTCCCTTGACTCAATACAGACACACACACACACACATGAATTGGACGGCCTATTCGACCGGTTCGAGGAGCTCTATACCCGCCGCGTCATTATCAAACGCGTCAATTGCTGATTGGTCAAATTCGTTACAATTTCATTTTCATATATCTAGATTGGAATTAATTTTTTTTATCCGGAAGATTTTATTATCATGAATTTCTTTTTATTTTATTTTGCAATAAAAAAATTTATTTATGAATTTTTCACCTGGATTGAATAATTTTGGTTCGATTTGTGAATAATAGAAGGAGCCATAATTTTTAAAATTACTATTTACACATTGATCAGACCATTTTGTCACAATAGATTCGAATAGTATTGTTTTTGAATGAATGAATCATTCGAATGTGGCAAAAACAAAATCATGGAATCAACAAATGTTGATCATCTTTTTCGTAATTATTTAGTTTCCGATGTAATTTTGGTACAACAAAAGCTAAAAAATGATGTAGAGAAAAAACAGAATGATTTAAAACAACTGATTGGGTATGATATTTGGATGATTTTGGTTTTTTTTATATTTTGTATGATAAATTTTTTTCCACAGTGAACGATACAATGAATTATTTCGTGCTACCGATTCATTCGGTAATATGAATAGCTCCATCAATCAATTGATTGGTTCGTTGAAAAAGTTATCGACAACTGTCCTGGATAATAAAGATGGTCAGCGGCCGGTCATTGTTGAACAAAAACATGAAAAATTTCAGCTAAATGCAAACTATTTTGCCAATGCAACCGTATGCAAGTTTTTATTCGATCTACCATTGCAAATATGGAATTTTTTACATCAAGAAAACTTTCTTCTTGCCACTTATAGTAGTTATTATGGTGATCGTATTGTACAATACTTGGCTGATCAACAATCATTTCAATGTTCAGATATTTGTTCACAACAATTATATTCGATTCATAATCTAAAATCACAAATAATTCGCAATTGTTGGCAACAGATTGCCGATCAATCATTGGAGAATGAGATTGATTTGGATAAATTTGCTTGTAAATTTTCATATTTGAAAATATTGAAAAATTGTTCAACAAACAAAATTATTGAAGATTTTCTCAACAATCAAGCCAATAATATTGATACAATAATCAACGAGACAGATCGAATTTCCATATTGATTCAACGTATATTGAATATTACCTGTAATACGATAAAATGTGCAAAAATATTTCATCATCAATCGGATAGTGATGAACCACAGGATTGTACTCTCCAAAATCATTTAAAAGAAATTTGCAAGACAAATCATGTCAGCGAATTGATTCAAGCTAGTCATGTACAGCGAATACGATGGCCTGAAAAGTTATTATTTTATACCATAAACGATTCAATTGCTATCGATTTGGATGAAAAGTTTATTTTCGATAAAGCATCTCTTGTTCAATGGATACAAACAATTAAGACAAGATTTTATGAAAAAATTGAACAAAAATTCAAATCTGTTGGATCGATTCGTGAGTTATTCGAAGAAATAACTTCTGTCGAACAATGGCTAATGGAAAATTCAAAATTGGAAAATTTGCCCATTGTCGATGTCAATCAATCCATTTGGAACGAATGGTTTATGGCTGCATTCGAAACAAGAGTGTATGAAATTACTGAAATTGAATTGAAATACATTCAAACGACATTCATTACATCATTACCGATGATTGAACAAAATTTGTTGAATTGTGAACTGAATATTGTTGAATTTGTTTGGAAAGAACCGAATCAACCACAACGAATAAATGATTTTAATGGTCTAGTGCAAAAAACATGCGACATGATCAACCAAAGATTATCTATTTTTTATGAAGATATTATCATATTCAAACGTAGTCATCAAACCTTTTTGATTCGAATTTATTCTAGTATTGCTGAATTTCTTCGTTCACTTCAGATTCAAATTGATTCTGTTAATGATAAAAGACAAAAATCATTACTACTTTTTTGTGCCGTCCTATTCCAACGAATACCAGATTTATGTCCATCAATTAGTCAAATATTCTCAATCTGTGATCAACAACAAACGAATGGCCTTAGTTGGAAACAAATTTCATCCGAACTTCGACAGATGAATGAATCTTATCTACAAAATCTGTTCGATCTTACTATCACTGAACATTTTAGCCGTATTGATCCAACGTCATTTGTTGATTTGAGTCAATTTTTAAAGAATTTTTCCCTATGGGAAACAATTACCATTTCAAATGATCAAGAGGATCAATCTAAAACGATTATTGAAGTACCAATACAATTATCATTGGAAACATATCAAGTTTTACATGATATTTCTAATGATATTAATCGATTTTGTGCTCACATGGTCACTAGACAAGTATTGATCAATATTCTTCATCTAATCGGTCGTCATATAATGAAACTTTACGGTGATGCCTTGAAGCTTATGGCAAAACTAATGGATCCCGTTTTAAAATCACCCAAACAAATCATTTCAATACAATTATATTTTGATCTATTCTTTTTGAAAAAATTGTTCATTCAAACCAAACATGATGATCAACTTCGACGTGAATATCTTGAACCAATCAATGCATTGATGGCTGAATTGGAATCAAATATTGATCCATTCGATATGCATCTTATACATCCACATATAGAATCGAATGTTTATCGATTGCAAAAATCCTATCAGATTACATTTGGATTTTTACTATTCGAACGAACAATGAACAATTCAAATCCTAAAGATGTGAATAGTAGTGGCTTGAATAAGGAGAATGTCCATAATTTAATGTTGATACATTCCTGTAATGGAGAAGATTTTAAAACAATGTTATTGAAACAATGATGATTTATTATATATTTTATTATTGGATGATTTTTTAAAATTTTTTTTTCTTGAAAAGAAACCAATATTATTATATTTTTTATGATTCTTGAAAAGAGAAAGCAATCATAACACACACACACACAGAAATACACAATATATTAATTCAATTTCAATATGTTACATAATTATGATTTTAACGAATTTTTTTTTTCAATAACGAAATCCACCACCTTCAGATTGTTGTTGTTGTTGTTGTTGTGGATTGAATGCCTGATTCATTGCTTGTCTTGCAGCTTGTTGTGCTGCATTTGTTGCCATTTGTTGTACACGTTCATTACTCATCACTCTTGAAGTGAATTCAGCCTGTGCTTTTTGGATACTAAGATCGCTTTTATGATAAATACCATGTACCTAAATTTGAAATTCAAAAATAATTTCAAGACAATAAAAAAAATCAATAACAAACCTTGATTAGAATATAAACCGATGCCAAAGCATAACAGGATAGAACAAACGTACATAATAAACAAATTATACGAAACCAGCCAGATATTCCAGATGTTGAAAAATATTTCAATGTTTGAATTAGGCCACTGTAATTGAAAAATAATTTTTCAATGACAAAATAAAATAAAAAAAATAAAATAGAAAAAACTTACATTCCACCAGAACCAGGTAATCCTAAAGCCCAAACAGATGATAGAACCAATTGACAGAAAAAAACAAAAAAGAAAATCATAAAATTGAACGAGCTATCATCTCTGTGTGTGAAGAAAAAAAAATTAGCATGAAATATTAGCATCGAAAAACAAAAACGAACCGGAAAGCCTTGTATAATGGTCGAAACCAACAGATGAATGATAATGGTGTAAACAACACAATGGTAACCAATGAAAAACTAAACATTCCTGCACTTTCCGGTATACCTTCGATGAATGCAAATAAACATCCAATAAAATTGACCAACAAAGCTATGATATAGACTTGTTTTCAAAGAAAAAATGAATAAACGCATATACACACACAAAACGATTATAACTTACACATCCATAATTGATAAACTTGACGTACGATATTCTGAAAATTAATTTCAATCTCAACATTAATATCTTGATAAAAACATGGTTGACATGGAAAAAAACTTGGTAATGGTGGAAAATTATTCTCTCTTGTATTCAAACGTTGTGCACGATGAAGTTCAGCTTCTCTTGCTGCCAATTCGGCTGCTTTACGATCCAATTCTTCTTGACGTTGTCTAAGCTGTTCAGCTGTTATATTGTTTGATGATGATGATGATGAATTTGTTGGTTGCTGTTGTGGTGGATTATTATATGATAAATTAACATTTGTAGGACTTAATATGGCTGTAGTTGGTGATGTGATTGCTGTTGAAGCCGGTGCTGTTTCTAATGTTGGTGAAAATGGATCCACATTCGTAGCGGTTGTTGTTGTTGCTGTAGTCGTTACTGTCGGTTGATTTGCAAATGGATTATAATCGAATGCATCAGAAGCGGCTGATATTGCATTGTTATTGGAATTTCTTTGTCCAGAATTGGCTGCAGCTGTTATTGCTGGATCCTGAAAAAAAACAAGTGAACAAAGAACTATAGAAACCCAAAAAAAAAACAATATAAAGAAACGCCTTACAGCAAATGGATCATTTTCAAAATTATAGGTTGACATATTTTTTTTTCTTCTAGTCAAATTTCAGATGAAATGAAAAGTTCAAAAATTTTCAAAACTTGAGATTGATTTATATCGAACAGTAGTAATCGATTAAAATATTTTAACCATCAATAGGAAAAAAAAGAAAATTTTGTACGATGATTCAGTTGATATTTTTTGTTGTTGTTGTTGTTGTTGTTTGATTTCAATGTATCAAATGGTGTGCAATTGACAAACAAACAAATGCAAACATAAAACTACCACAAACGAGTGAGTATATGAATACAGGCAATGTTGTTGTTTGCCAATTTAAATCACTGATGATGATGACGATGATAAATAATAGATTTTTGTGTATATGGTGGTAAGCTTATTATCATATAAACAAACTCCTATATGGTGCTACAGCACATATATACGATTTATTTATTTTGCTCTTGGTTTTTTTTCATAAATAATCACATCAGCAATACCTAGATTAGAAATTTGATGGATTTTTTTTTGTTTTCTGTAGCAGAAACGTTGATTATTCGAATGAATGAATGAATGAATGAAAAATCAAAATGATGACATGATAATTTGAAATGAAATAAAAAATTCATATGAATGCCACTACTACTTTTAATGACAAAGGTGAATGAATTATTGATTTTTGCATAAATTTTGCATTGATATTATTCTGTTGATTCATGATGAAATGATGGAAAAGATTTGATGAATCAGACAAAAATCAGAAAAAAAAAATTTTTTTTTGACAATTTTTGCCTTTTACAGCAGATGAATCTGTAATTGAATATAAACATTGAAAAAACACCGACAACACATCACATATACCTTCCAACATTTCGAGTTTACAGTGATGGGCGCATGTTCGATGTTCGATGGTTTCACAAAAAAAAAAAAAAAATTTCATTCACTATCGATAGTAGTAGATCATCACTTTTATCGAAAGGAAATGGATGAATAAATTTTTTTTTTGTTTCATTCCAAATTATAACAAATTAATTTCAAGTTATTAAATTCAATAAATTAATTTACGAGAGAGAAAGAGAAAAAATTCTGATTTAAATTTAGAATTTTTTCTCAACAGTTTTTATTAGCAAGTTTCGAGTGAGAAAAAAATGTTTCTTTTCAAATGGTTCGCAATGATGAAATTTTCATGTTATTTTTTATTGATCACCACCATCATCAAGTTTATCGAATCGCGTACCGTATTTGATCTAAATAATTCCAATGTTTCACATGAATGGCCATTATCATTTGATCAAAATATTAATTCAACAATTGATTGTGGATTAGAATATCTAGATCGAACGATTGGATTTTCGTTTTATGGCAATAATTTGTTTCAATTTATTGCTGGTAGTGAAATTAAAGTCATTGTTTATTTTGATCAATCCAAATACATTGTCAATGATGATGAACAGCAATCATCATTTATTCATGTAAATCTATTGAATGGTTATCAATACGGATTGGCTGAAATTGATGAATCAATAGCAAAATATTTACGACGATATGATCAACGAACTGTACAGGAAATGTCATTGGTATCACATGCAAATAAAACATTATTTGCTTTTCTTTATCGTATCTCGGATACCTATTATAGTTATGGTTATCATTATGGTCCATATAGAAATTTAACCGTTGGTGATATGCGTAATTGTGTGTTCAATCCAAATTGTCCGATTACATTTGCACGTGTGATCATGATCAATACAGTATCAGATGGAATATTCATTTTTACATCGAAAATGAATCAGGATTCAAAGAAATTTGTATTGCAAAATTTTCAACTTAATCATACGATTGGATATGTTTGCATGGTAAACAAGCTGGATAATCATTTACAATTGACTAAAGAACCATGTCATTCAAAATATCATAATCTAGATGAAAATGATCGATTAATACAAATTGATTATGGATTTGTTCACAATAATTACCTGTATTTGATATCGAAAATTAATACCGAAATCTGGCAAATTGATTCACGAATTCTTAGTGATCATGGAAAACGATTTGGATTCAATATACGAAAAATGTCTGATTTTTTCATCTGTTCACCCGGTTTAGGTGATGAAATTGAAAGCACAGAAATGACCAAAACGACAGTTGATGAAACAAAAGAATCGACGACTCAGAAATATTTTCCGATCAACAACAACAACAGTACTGACCATCAAACGATAATCGATCAAACGGGCAACAATAATTCCTTGCTAATAATTGGATGTATACTGTTCACATTTCTAGTATTCATGGGCAC
This sequence comes from Dermatophagoides farinae, assembly GCF_024713945.1. Classification (NCBI taxonomy): domain Eukaryota; kingdom Metazoa; phylum Arthropoda; class Arachnida; order Sarcoptiformes; family Pyroglyphidae; genus Dermatophagoides; species Dermatophagoides farinae. The sequence goes on along the minus strand of NC_134685.1, from coordinate 943,146 downwards.
ATTGTTATTCTTTTGGACTAAACATAAATATAGAAAAAATAATTTGATGATTACTAATGAAAAAAAAACACAACAACAACAACAAAAACAACAAGACGAAAAACAATTAACGATTGGTGGTGAAGAAAAAACACGTGAACAACAACAAAATCATCATTATGGTGATAAAATTAATAATGTAAATAGAAAACAGAAAAAACGATTATTACATTCAAAGAATGAGAAACAATCATTATCATCGACTAAATTATATCGTTATCCAACAATTCGTTCGACAGATTCATCAACAATTATTAAATAAAAATAAATGAATTTTTTTTTCGATAGTATCGATAGTGTAGTCTATCAATGTTGTTGTTATCAATTCGAATGTTGAATGAATAATTTTTTTCGATTGTTTTAATTGTATAATCAAATTAATTAATTTGGTGAATTCTTAAAAAAATATGGATTTAAATTGCAAATATTCAACATTTTCTTTTATATCGACAAGAAATTCTTATTATTCGGAAGGAGAAAAAAAATGTTTGCTAAATGGTTAAAATTCTTCACTTTTATAATGATGGTTACCACCATCGTTGAATCACAACTTAAATATCATATATTTCCATCGAAAACTTCTTATGGATGGTCATTATCATCATGTGGTCATGGTCTGCATAATACATCACGTTCAATCAAATGTGGAACAGAATTTCTGAATCAAACAATTGGATTATCATTTTATGATAATAAATTGTATCAATTTATCATTGATGATAATAATGTGATCAAAGTTATTGTCTATTTCGATCAATCCAAACACATTATCCTCGATGGTCAATCGATTCATATAAAACTATCCGATGGCAGTCAATATAAATTATCAGAAATTGATTTATCATTAGCAAATTTTCTACAAGAACATGATTTTCATATTGCAGTGAATATGGCACTTGTGGTAGCCAGCCATCATTCCGATCACGTCAATGGAACATTATTATTCGCTTTTATTTATCGATTCATTGTAAATAATTATCAATATGGTTATCATTATAAATCGAATGGAAATTTAATTGTTGGTGATATGAGAAATTGTATTTACAATCAAAATTGTCCGATAAAATTTTCACGTGTTATCCTGATCAATACGGCTGATAGAGTATTGGTTTTCACATCAAAATTGGATGACGATCCAAGAAATTTTGTGTTGCAAAATTTTCAACTAAATGAAACAATCGGATACATTTGTATGATGAAACGGAAGAAAAATTTTTTAGAATTAAGTCAAAAACCGTGTCAATCAAATTATCATGATATAAAAGAAAATGACCGATTAATGCAATTTGATTATGGATTTGTTATCACTAATCGTCTCTATTTGATATCGAAAATGAATCAAAAAATCTGGCAAATTAATTCACAAATTCTTAGCGAGTATGGAAAGCAATTTTCGATCGAAATTCGAACTACATACAATTTTTTCATCTGTATCTATGATATAGCTGCCGAGAGTAGTACAGAAATGACAACACCGACGACTATTTATGCAAATGGTGGATGGACGACCAAGAAAAATTTCCACATCAACAGCAGTAGTAGTGCCACCACCGAACATCATCAAACGACCATCGCCACCACCACCACCACTATGTGTCCAATGGATATCGGTTATGAAATTTCAATGCAAAGCACAGAAGAAGAGCCAGAAATGACAATCAAAAATAATGATAATGATAATGATGATGACAAAAAAGAATCGACAACCATGAAATATTTCCATGAAGCTATAAATCGAAAAACAAACAATTCATTTCTAATAACCGGTTGTATATTCATCATCATTATGGCATTGATTGGTACAGCATTATTTCTATGGACTGAAAGTGATAATAATTATAAAAAAATGAAAAATAATTTAAAATCAACAAAACGATTATTTCATTTGACCAAATCTAATCGATTAGTATTCAATAACAATAATAATAATCGTTATTATCCAACGAATCATACAACTAAATCATCATTTTAAATGGTCAATTTTATTGATGATGATGTGGAAAAAAAACGAAAAAAAAATAATAATAAATACAAAGATTTGGAGAGAGATACAAAGAAATGAAATTAATTAATCACAGTGTGTGTGTGTAAATCAGTTTTGTTTTGTTTTGCCACGCGATTCGATTTTATCGATTATCATTAAAATCCATTCGGATAATTTATAGATAGCGGTGGTGGTGGTGGTGATGCTTGAGTTACAGGTGAATTGAATTGTGATGATGATGACGATGATGATGATTGTGGTGAATAATTATGATTATAAAAATTATTAAAATATTGTCTAAAATGTTCATTATAAAATGTTGATGGTTTTGGCATCAATATTAATCGGCCTTGATCAGTACAATCCATATTGAATTGTCCAATAACATCACGTATACGGTGGCCAATAATATTCTGCTGTATACAACGTTGATGTATACCAAAATAAAGAAATAATGTTATCAATATGAAACAATTTGCAGTGAATAAACGATGATTACATAATGATTGCCAAAATGATGTTTCAAATGTTTCAACATCTAATAACCATTGTATGGCTGTTATTAATGTTGCCAATAATGATATTGTTAATATCCAACGCCAACGTTTTGTTTGTGGTTCATATGTTTGTATGATTTCCATTAAACGATTTTCAAATGCATGTAAATCTAAACCAGGGGGGAAAACAAAAGAAGTGATAAATTCAAACAAATCATCTTTTTTTATCGTTCAAATAAAACGTTACCTTCACATATGATTTGTTCCAATGACATTTGTATTTGTTCATTGTTACATTGATATGTTGTCGTGGTCGTTGTAGTTCGCCGATGTTCATCTATTAATATTTCCTGTCGAATATCATCATCTTCATTATCAAAAAGTAATTCTTCTTCATCATCATCATCATCATCATCGTTGTTGTTGTTTTTGTTGACATGATTATAATCAATATTTCGATGATGTTGATGGTGAACATTATTATTATCAATGATATTAAATGGATGAAATGTTGATGAACGTTGATGGTGTTGAAAAAATTTTCGTTGATCAATTAATGTAGTTGATGATTTATTATTATCATCATCATCATTGGATGATGATTTTTGTGATGGTACCGATGATTCTCTATGAAAATTTTCATCATCATTATTAATAACATTTTTATCATCTGTTGTCGTCGTCATCATCGTTTTTCTGTTTGTGGTGGAACCATTTAGTGGATAAATATTCATCATCATTATATCTCTGTACTTTCTTTGTGTGTGTATGTGTAAACGACACGTGTAAGTTTTTTTTTTTTTTTTGCTTGTTTGTTTGTAATGTTGATTTTCAGTGAGGAAAAAAATTCTTTATACAGAATTCGATTTTCATGAATTTAGAGATTCGATTTTTCAGCTACCAATCACCAATAATGAAAATTTATTATTTGGATCATAATCGTTATATTACCAAGACAATGGAATGTTTTTGGAGATTTGCCATTACAAGACGATTATCATCATTATCTTCATCATCATCATCATCATCAATTAATAAAAATCACATGGATATGATTAGAGCCAGAAACACACCACCAACCACAACCACAACGACAACTACAACATCAATGATAGCAACAACAATCAATGCATGTAGTAAACGGCATGTTACCGGTATTTGTAGTGGCATTATATTTGATACACAAATTTTTAGTGGTGCCATCTTGAGCTTGTCATCAATATCACGATCATTATTCGATCAATATCATCAGGCATGTCGACAGCATAATTTTTTGTCAAATAGAAATCATCATCATCATTTACAAATTCGATTATTTTCTGATCAAAAAAAATCTACCACAACCAAAATGTCTGATGAACAATCGAAAGCACAATCAGCTACCGATGATGGACAAGAAACAATTTTCGGTAAAATGTTGAATGGAAAAATACCGGCCAAATTTATCTATGAAGATGATATGGTAAGTCGTATTTTTTTTTTTTTTTTTTTTGAACATGAAAAAATCGAATCCAATTTTATTTCATTTTTTCTCTTTTTTTTCATTTCAGTGTGTCGCTTTTGATGACATTAATCCTGTTGGTAAGTTTTGGAAATAACAATTCGAACATTTCTCCTATTTTTGACCTTTTTTCGAAATCAATATCAATTGATCATTATCTAATCTTGTTTTTTTTTTCTCTCTTTTATAGCACCAGTACATTTTCTTGTCATTCCACGTAAACCGATAACACAATTATCGAAAACTACTGATGATGATGAAAAAATTCTTGGACATATGATGTCTGTTGTACGTAAAGTTGCCGAACAAAAAGGATTGGCCACCAATGGTTATCGTTTGGTTATGAATAATGGTCGTCATGGCTGTCAATCAGTGTATCATATTCATTTTCATGTTATTGGTGGTCGTCAATTAGGTTGGCCACCATGTTAATGTCAAGAAATTGTTTCATTCAACAAATTCAATCAATAGTAGAATTGAAAACAAACAAACAAACAAAAAATTTTTTTTTTTAATTTTCTTGTGCTTGTGGAATAAAAATGTTTAATTGATTTGGCCAATTGTGTGATTCATTCATTCATTATCATTGTGTATATTTGATGATTTTGATGATTTCAAGAAGAATTATCATGTTTACCACCACCACCACTACTACCATGGTTATCAAAACTATTATGTAAACTGCTGCTGCTACTATTGTTGTTGTTGTTGTAATTATAATAATAATTTGTAACACAATTTGAACAAGATTTGATTGTCGATCCACCATCGATATTATCATCATCATCACCATCATTGTTATTATTATAATTCATTGTTGACGAACGACGTCGTTGTAATCGTTGTTGATGATCTTCTAATCTTTTAATTATATCCATACTATTTATATGGCCATCATATTCAAACATATTTTCATTCTGTTCCAATTGATCATGAATTCGATGGCATAGATCATAGAATACATTTTGTATATTGAAATTATTTTTACAGCTACATTCATAGAATGGTACATCGAAACGTTTTGCCAATTGTTCAGCTTGTTCATGATCAACAACACGGAAATGTTTGATCTAGATCACATTTATTGGCAACCAATACTTTGATCACCTGTGGTGAGGCATTCTTTTGATTTGTTTTGTTTTGTTTATAATTTAGTGATAAATTGGAGGGAAAAAAACAAATGAAATGAAATTTCAATATCAATCAATCGATGGGCACCTTACTTCATCAATATTTTTAAACCAATATGATACATGTTGAAATGATTCAAGATTTGTTACATCATAAACAACGATAATGCCCATAGCGCCACGATAATAGGCAGTGGTTAATGCACGGAAACGTTCTTGGCCGGCTGTATCCCATAATTGTAGTTTTATATCTTTATTATCATCGTCTAATTTAATCATTTTTTGTTTAAAATCAATTCCTATTTGGTTGATCAGAATTGAGAAGAAGAAAAAAAAAATATTCAGAAACAAAAAATTCATTACACACACACAAACGAAAACAAACTTACCAATGGTTGAAATATAACCATCGATGAATGAATCATCACAAAAACGTTGTACTATACAGGTTTTTCCAACATTCGAATCACCCAACAATAGAATCTTGTAGATATTATTATTGCTGCTGCTGTTATTACCAAGATCTTTAGTCGAATCCATTTGTTTTTTGAACTTATAAATGATGATGATGATGATAGTTCTGGGCCAAAGTTTTATTGTGAATGAAGAAAATAAAAATAAAAATTTCTGAAAAACGGGTAGCAAGTAGTAGATGGTTTATAGTGAACAAATGAAATTAAATTACAAACGATGAACGATGAACAAAGTTGGCAACAAGACAGGAATAATAATAAAAATGACGATGGCGATGATGATAATTGAAATTTTGTAGCGAAAAAAGAAAAAAAAATTTAAATTAAACTTTGTAACAATAAACCAACCAACCAACCAAGAAAAACAAAACGAAAAAAAATGATGTAAACAAACATTAGAATTTTTGGAATGAAAATTTTTTTTCCATCCAATTTAATCTCATTTGAAAATTTTCTTTCTAATAAAAATTGTTTTTGTCTGAATGAAGAAACCGATTCTTTCGTTGGTTGGTTGGTCGAATTGATGTTGTCGGTTCTATGTGAATATTCGAATGATGATGATGATGTGGCGGCTATTTCATGTGCGTTTGTGTGTGTGTGTTCCATGGGATTTCTGCTTTCTTGTTGTTGTCGTTTTTGATGTGAACATTTTTACCAGAATTCAATTCAACGCCTATATTCTGTGTGTGTGTGTGTGTGTGTTGGTATTTCAATTCAGCTAATTTCAGTTGAAAAAAAAATGCGCGGGCGCTCTGGAATACCAAATGATGGCAACGAAAAAAAAGGATGAAAAAAAAAATCATTTTCTACAACAAACAACAGTAAGAATATTCGACCAACAACGACGACTCTGAATTGATATTCCGGAATTTCGGCTAATTTGCATTTCCATTTTCAACATCATCATCATCATCATGATCATTTTTATATTTCTATTTTTAAATGATGATGATGATTTTTTTTTTAATCTCTGGTGGGATAAATTTTCATTCATTCATTTCAGGTAGCGAATGATTTTGTTGCTGATAATCCACGATATTCAATAGAGAAAAAAAAATGAAAAAAATTCGAATTTTCATTTTTACAATGTATCCGAAAAGCCAAGTTTTTTTTTGCTGCTGCTGCTGCTGATGATGATTACCAAATATTTACCAAATTTCTATATTTAGTTCTGTGTTCAGGATGATTTTTTTTCCTCAATTAAATTTTTCATTTTTTTTTTTATTTTCAAATAAAAAAAAAATAAACAAAAAACAAAATACGTTATTCATGACGTCCAAAACACACACACACACACACACACTGTATTTATTTACTTGACGTTGACGACATCTTTTGACATTTTCTATTGCCGGTGTTTTTTTTTCATTATTTTTGATTATTATTATAAAAAAAAATGCGTGGTTGTCAATCAATAATTTGAAAATCCACAAGGCAAATTTCTATTCCATTGTGAATTATTAGAATTGAATGTTTTAATCGGATTGTTGTGTTTGGAATTTTTTTTTTTATTATTCATCAGTAAGAAAAAGAAAATCTCATCAAAAATGTAAATTGAAAAACAATGTTTTTTTTTTAGAGAGAGAATGTTTTTATGATCCATAGAATTTTTGCAATTGCTGCAATTGATAATTCCAATAATGTTTTCGTATGGTATCGATTGATTCGGCCAATTCTTTACAATATTTTTCCGCCTGTGAATACATTGATTTCATCGTTGTATCACCATCAGAATCATTTTCGATTAATGATTCTAATTTCATTGAAATATAACGAAACATGAAATAAACTAAATGTGGTGAACGTTGTTTTGTTTTTGAATCGTTAACGGTTTCATCACCATCATCATCATCATTATTGTTGTTGTTGTTGTCATCGTTGTATAATGTTTGACATTCATTCCAAATCCATTCGAATGAATCAATTTTCCAATCAGATTGTTTCATAATGCCAAGTAAATAATTCCAACTAGATTCATTATTCGGTGCTAAATGATTTTTTTCCATTGTATAACGACATTCACGTTCAATCACATTGGATGAAAAACCGGTTGTATATTTGATGACAAAAAATCGATGATTCCATGCTGAATTATTTCTTATATCATGATCAATCATTTGATCAGTGAATTCTAATTCACCATCAAATTGTTGCCAATCACGTATGAACCATTGTCGTTGTTGCCATGCATGATAATTTTTTGAATCATTATTATGAAGAATTTTATGGATAAATTGTTTGAATTTTTCACCAACATCTTCCACCGTCAGTTTTCCATCGAATTCATTGTGTTCGATTTTTTCACGAATTTTTCGTAGCAAAAATTTTTCATGTTCCCATACTTGATAATTTTTTGGATTCTTCATTATAATGCCATGAATATAATTCAATTCATCGATTAGATTTTTTTCCAATCGTTCCAACAATACACGACGATAATGCCATACAGTATAATTGGTTGCATTGAAACGAACACAATCATTAGTAAGTTGTAATGCACGTTCACTAATCTCTTCCATAGCCATTATAGCACGAAAATAATTGAAAGTATCTTCATATTGTGGTAAATAACTAATCGATACAATTGGATGATGGCCATCATTCTGTTTCAATGGTATAACATCTGACCATTCTTGACGATCTTTATACATGATAAAATCACTGGCACCATAATCATCATCATCATCATCGGATGAATCATCGGCATTAATTTGACTTGGATTCAATATGGTAAATGTGGCCATTGATATTTTTCTCTTAATTGTTCAAATTTTCAATACGATTTTCGTTGTTGTTTGATATTGGTGTGTGGTTGTGTGGAAACATCCGAGTAAAATAAAATAAACAAACAAACAAATGAATTGGAAAATTTACCGTAACATCCTCTATGAAGTAATCATGTTTTGGATAGCATAGAAAAATTATCTCCGACAGGTGCCGCCGGTTTCCAACAAATACACAAAACCAACACACACACACACACACACACTGTCGTCGTGTTTCCACCACAACACACACACACTCTTCTTCCCCTTGTTTCTTTGATGCATGTGTGTTGTTTTGTTGCATGTTTTCGATCCAATTTTGAAAGAATAAATTTTTTTTTTTGCTGCATTCTTTCTTCACATTCATTTATAGAATACATAGTTGTTAAATTTAATTGAAATTATTATTATCATCAATTCAATTCATTCGAAACTATATATATATAGTGTAATAAACAAATTCGAAAAGGTCCATCGTCATCATCATCATCATGTCCGAAAGTAAAGATAAAGATTCATCAACAATCACTGGTGCCGTTGGTGGTGGTGATGTGGAAAAGAATACGATTGCAACGGATATTGTTGTGACTAAATATAAAATGGCAGGTGAAATGGTCAATCGTAAGTTTTTTTGATATTCGATTTTTTGGTTTTTTTTCAATTTTTTTTCACATTTACAGGTGTATTGCAACAAGTATTGGATAAATGTGTTGCTGGTGCAAGCATCATCGATATTTGTGAATTTGGTGACAATCAAATTAATGAAGAAACGAAAAAAGTTTTTAAAAAAGAAAAAGAAATTAAAAAAGGTATTGCTTTTCCTACCTGTGTATCCGTCAACAATTGTGTATGCCATTATTCACCATTGAAAAGTGATCCAATTGTCACATTGAAAGATGGTGATATGGTTAAAGTGTAAGTTTGTTTTTGATGTTAATTTTTTTTTAATCTAATTGAATTCTTTGTTTGTCCATTGAATCATATCTAGTGATCTTGGTGCCCATATTGATGGCTATATGGCATTAGCTGCACATACAATTGTAATTGGTGCCACAATGGAAAATCGAATCAAAGGTAGACAAGCGGATGCATTATTGGCTGCATATTATGGTTCAGAAGTTGCATTACGTCTGGTACAGCCAGGTAATGAAAATATTGCCGTTACTGATGCTGTACAGAAAGTATCAGATACATTTAAATGTAAACCAATTTCTGGTATGTTGTCACATCAAACAAAACAATATCAAATGGATGGTGGCAAAACAATCATACAGAATCCTACCGATATACAACGTAAAGAACATGAAAAATGTGAATTTCTTGTTCATGAAGTGTATGCCATCGATGTTCTTATCACTACTGGTGATGGAAAGGTAAACAATTTTTTGATTTTTTTTTTTTTATCGATACTCATGTTGTTGTTGGTGATTTTTCTAATTTTTTTTTCTCTGGTATATTTCCATTTGAATATATATCAAATTACAATTTTTTTTTATCATATCATATATAGACAAGAGAAATGGATTCAAAGACAACCATTTATCGAAAAACTGATGAAAATTATCAGCTAAAAATGAAAGCATCACGTGTACTATTTTCGGATATTGATAAAAAATTTGCCAACATGCCATTCACATTACGTGCATTGGATAATGAACAGAAAGCACGTATGGGTGTTGTTGAATGTGTAAAACATAAATTATTAGAACCATATAGTGTACTATATGATAAAGATAATGAAATGATCGCTCAGTTTAAATTTACTGTATTATTGATGCCATCCGGTTCACATAAAATTACTGGCCTATCATTTGATCCATCTATATGTGAATCTGAATATTCTATTGAAGATGAATCATTGAAAACAATTCTGGCAAAAGGTTTGACGAACAAAACGGCTAAAAAGAAGAAAAAATCTAAATCATCATCAACAACAACAACAAATGCCGGTGATGGAAATGATGATGCTACTACTACTGCTGCTGCTGCTGCTGATGCTGAAAATGGTGGTTCATCATCATCGAACAAATGAAATTAAATTTGTCGTCCCCATATCCATACACACACACACACACACTTCCAAGAAATTTTTTTTTTAATTATATAACATCCATGTATTTTTTTTTCGTTACAAAAACAACACATACACACATCCATTGATTTTTTTTTCTTTTTTTTTGAAAATCATTATCATCATCATCGATCACACACACACACACAATCGATGATGAGGATTTACCCTAAAAAGATTGAATGATAGAGATATACAACATATATTGATTGAAATATTTGGAAATTTTCACACACACACATACACACATTATTCCCATTTTGTTATTGAAATAAAAACAAAATTTTGAATGATTTTTTTTTCTTGATTCATAAAAAAAAACAAACTCTTGTATCAATTTCAAACGAATCATAATAAATCTCGTGAATGATGACAAAATTTGATGTAATTGATTGTGGTTGATCGGAAATTTCTCGTTTTCAAATTGATTGATTTGATGATGATGATGGTGATGAATTCGAAATCGAATCATTTCATTTCGTTTGTTCGTGTCATTCCGTCGTCATCATCATCATCATCATCATGAGACATTGATGGGTTCAAAATAAAAAAATTTTTTATCAATTCAAATGAACCAATTCACGTTGTACACATGTGTTTTTTTTCATTTCATTTGATAACAATCAATATTATCATCAACATCATCGATGGATTATATCAATCAATCAATATATATGGTTTCAATATGGTGGTGTTTGTTGTATATCTTGATTTTTTTTTCTCACTTCATGTTTCGAATGTGTGTGTGTGTGTGTGTGTACTGGTATTTTGGGTGGCTATTTAGACCTGTGATGCTGACATGATTCCAATCATTCATTATTTGTATATTCAATGTAGAAGGACATGCCGTATGTTTATAAAAAAAAAATCGAATCGAATCGAATGTGTATGTGTTTCGAATAATTTTTATGGTAATCAAATTTCTTCATTTTGTTCATTATTATTATGACCATATATAAATTTCAGCAATTTTAATTGATTAACCAATTCATTAATTAATAACCAATCATCACTATATAAATACCTGGGTAGGTGCGTTTTTTTTCGTATTCGATTTTTTTTTTTGTAAATTTTTTTTTCTTTTTTTCCCCAATTTTTCCATCTCTATCGAAATTAGGACTCTTGTTTTGCTTTTTTCTGTGCCTTTTCTCTCTCTCTATCTCTTTTTTTTTGTCCATTCGACCATCATCTTTATTTTTCATCTATTTTGATAATATAACGTGGATAAATTCAGAAAATGGAATTAAAAGAATTACTTGAACGACAATCGTTAGCAATCAGATTGGCTAAACAAGCCGGTGAAATTATTAAAAAAGCTTCAGGAAATATGATATTGCCAGATGAAAAATGTAGCTTTGCCGATCTAGTTACTGAAAGTGATAAAGCTGTGGAAAAAATGGTATTCGATGAGATTAAAAAACAATATCCAGATGATAAATTTATTGGTGAAGAATCAGCAAACGAAACTGATGAATGGTCCGATGATCCAACATGGATTATTGATCCAATTGATGGTACCACAAATTTTGTTCATAATTTTCCATTCTGTTGCATATCGATTGGTTTCACATATAAACGTCAACCATGTTTGGGCGTTATTTATCATCCACATTTGGATCATCTTTATACTGCCATTAAAGGACATGGTGCTAAATTGACAAAATCTAATGGTGAAATTATCGATATACATGTACGGCCATGTCCATCATTAAGCCAGGCATTGGTGGTGGCCGAATTGGGCAGTCAACGTGATGAAGCTAAACGTGAATGTGTATTTAAAAATCTTGAATCCATCGGATGGGCTAGTCATGGTATTCGTTCACTTGGTTCAGCAGCATTGAATATCTGTTCCGTTGCATCTGGACAAATGGATGCATTTTTTGAATTTGGTCCATATATTTGGGACATTTGTGCCGGTGTTGTTATAGCCACTGAAGCCGGTGGTCATGTTTGTGATACAACTGGTGGCCAATTAGATCTACAAGGACGTCGTTTTATATTTGCAAGTAATGAAAAATTGGCCAAAGAAATTGCCACCAAATTGGTGGTACAATTGGACTTGAAAAAATGAACAAAAAACACACACATCGAACATCGAACCATCAAACATGACTTTAACTACGGCTATTTTTTTTTTCTTTTCGTTTGCGTTCATATCAATAGAATCAATCTATATATCAATTATTATTTCATTGAATTCTATATTATATCATTTTAAAATACCTAATTTTTTTTGTTATTGTTTATTTTGTATGTGGGAAAAAGTTTAATTTTCTCTTTAAAAAAAAATTCATTATGCACTGATCTGATTTTGTTGTTGTTTTCTTGCATTTCTTCATTTTTTTTTCTTTTTTTTTGTTGTTTGTTTTCACTTTAGGTGACGAAAGATTTTTCTTTTCTTTTTTCTTTTTTTTTTTTTTTGGCGGGCAAAAATGAATTGTCTCAAGGATTGTCACGATTCGTTGCAAACAACACAGCAACAGCAACAAACAACAACAACAAACGCGATTTGAATCGGTCGAACGCCCATTCATAATACGTGGCCTATTGAATGATAAATGGCCATGTATTCAATGGACATTGAATGAATGGGCAGATAATTGTCACCATGAAACAAAGTTTAAATTTCGTGTCCATCGAAAACAATCATCGAAAAAATATGATGATAATAATAAAATTATTAAAATTGATGATGAAATTTTTTCTCATCAACGATCATTATTAGAATCATCTACTACTTTTGATGATGATAATGATGATGATGATGACAATAATGGCTATTGGGAAAATGAAGCCATCGATACGATTACGGCTACAATGGGAGAATTTATTGATTTTATCAAAATGAAAACAAAGAATGAAAAAAATTATCATTCTACAATGAATCCATTTGAAAAATATTCATCAATAAATGAATATTGTTTCTATAGTTCATATAATCATATTGATGAAATGATGGATCAAAAAAGTCACCAGTCACTATCCAATGTTATCCAATGGAATAATTTAGGTCTATTCGAATCGAATGGACCGATGATGAATCAAAAATTTTCAACGACTATTTGGATCGGTACGACCAAATCCTGTACACCATGCCATCAGGATACATATGGCTATAATTTTGTTGGACAATTATATGGAAGGTAAGATTTTGAAAATTTTCATTTCAATAATAATTTAGTCTAGTTTTCATTTAAAAAAAAAATTTAGAACATCCTCATTTTTTTCTGTTCGTTGTTGTTGTTGTTGTTGTTGTTGCGGTCTCAAATGGATTTTCATACAAAATGTACAAATAGCATAAAGTTTTTCTTTCTTTCTTTCTTTCAATCTATCGTCGCCGTTGTTGTTGTTGTTGTTGTTTTGTGTTGAACTCGATTTCTTTTTCTCTTTCCATGTTCTCGATTTATTTAATTAGAAAAAAAAATTAGATTTTTAGGCCTCAACACATTCTACATGCAACAAAAAAAAATTGCAAATCAAACCATTTGATTAGATATATTCAATCAATCAATCAATCAATGCAATTTTTTTTTATTTGAAATTGTTCGGACAAAATTTTTATTTTATTTTGGTTGAGTTTACATTTCATCGAATCATCATTTCCTCTCTCTCTCTCTCTCTCGTCCTCCATCCCCTCGAAATGAAACAAAACAAAAAAAAAATCCCGTTAGAATAATCAAAAACACACGCCTACGTGTTGTTGTTGTTGTCATCAAAGAGGAAACGTGTATATAGAAAAAACAACAACAACAACAAATATTTAAAAATATCGGTCAAGATCGCATTGATGATGATCATCGACCAATTCCACATTTTATATTTCTCTCCCTCTATTTTTTTTCGCTCGATTTTTGTTTCCAATATTTCAATTGATTCCAATGACGACTTCATCATCATCATCATTGTTTATTGTCTTTATTATTGGATTTTTTTTTTGCATACAAAACATTCAATGAATTTGAATATGGTGGTAGCATATTATCATGCTTGTTGTCCCCAAATTAGATGGTTAATAATAAAATGTTATTAAATGTTATTGAATGAGAATGATGAGCGAGTGAGTGATTAATGAATGATATACACCTTGAATAAATTGGTTTCGATTGTTTTTCATTCATTCATTCATTCAACAACAACAATAAATGATACATACATTTTGGAAGGCACACGCACACACACAAACACAGAGAAAAACGTTCGATATCGAATGAAACATTTCCTTTCTATATTAACAAACACAGACATTTGATTCGAATTTGAATTAGAGCTTGTCATTATCATCATCATTGTGTTTATGTTCATGATTTGTGACATTAGATTTTTATGTTTCTTTGAATTGAATTAAATTAGAGAACAACAACAACAACAAAAAATGATAGAATTGTATCAATTTCAATGTGTGTGTGTGTGTGTGTGTTTTTGTGAGAATGGATTAAATTTAGTAGCTCAAGGTAACTTTTTCATTTCATTTCATTCATTCATTCAATGTGAAGAAAATAATAATAACAACAAAACATTAAGTTGTGTTTTGTGTGAAATGGTCGACCTTTTCTCTTTTCTCTCTCTCTCTCTCTCTTTTTTTTTTGGCTGACATAAATTTTTTCTTTATTTTCAATCACGATTTACTGATTATCATTTTTTTTCTAATATTTTGGTTTCGTTTTTTTTTGCGTAGAAAACAATGGATTCTTTTTCCACCAACGGATGCCGCTGTGTTATATCCAACCAGAATTCCATATGAAGAATCGTCTATATTTAGTCAAATAAATTTTAAACATATTGATTTGAACAAATTTCCATTATTTAAACAATGTAGGCCATATATAATTGAACTTAAACCAGGTGACCTATTACATGTTCCACATCATTGGTGGCATTATGTTGAAAATTTAGATCAATGTAATAACAATGAAGATAATGATCAGGTATCCATTTCGGTTAATGTATGGATTGATCCGACATCCTTGAAGCCAACTACTACTGTTGATGATGATGATGATAATATGGTAGCTACTATTAATCGACGTGATCATATTCAAGAATGTATTACACAATTATTATTTGATTCATTACATCGATCGATTGGTTTTTCCAATGAAAAATGGTTAAATTCTTTGAATGTTCATCCAATACCGGCGAATGAATTATTACAAACATTGAATCATTTAATCGGACAACATCATGCAGACGATTGTCATCATAAATATCGAAAACCAGTCGAACTTCAGGTTGAATATTTGAATGAAACCAATGTCAAACATTTATCTTCACGAAAGATTTCCCTTAAAACATTAATTAATTGACTGGCAATGACGAAACAAAGAAAAATTGTAAAAAATGACAAGAAATATCTAACATCTAAAGATATTGTAGACCGAATACTTGATCCAGATGTTATTGATTGTATTGTGAATAAATTATTATTGAATTGAAATTGAATAAATGATGATTTTTTTTCAAAAAAAATTTTTTCCCGTAACGTCATTTATGAACAAACTGTAAACTTTTTTTACACACACGCACAAACACACTCAAAAAAATGATGCAAACATTCGAAACGCATGAATACAATAAATATCATCAACACATTTGCTCAATTTGCAAATTGAAATTGTTATTATAATTTTCATTTGTTTATTCATTTACTCATTTAATTTGCTTTGTTATAATTAATTGCTGTTGAATTCTTCATAGTAGAACAATCTAATTACGATATTTATTTTTGAACTTAACCACGAGATCAATGTCGGATGATTCATTACGACGAGAATTGGCCATTGCCGTCCTTCGTGTTGGTTTGATTGCAGCTGCATCATATCTGACCGTTAAATGGATGATCAATGCCATTGATCCGACAAGAAAACAAAAATCAAAAGCCAAAGAAAAGGTGAGTGTGAAAATAAATTATTATTGTAATTATATTCTATATATCATTGTATATGTCCTTGTCCTTGTTTAACCTATTCATTCGTTTTTTTTATCAGGCAGAAAAAACATTACAAAGAATTGGAATATCAGCATATAAAAATGTACTTTCAGAATATGAATTAACAATAGCATCACAGCTAGTTAATCCTGAAGAATTGGAAATTAGTTGGAAAGATATTGCCGGTCTGGATGATATTATTGATGAATTACAAACAACGGTTATATTACCATTGAAGGTACCGAATTTAACCGTTTATTCGAAATTACATGAACCACCAAAAGGTGTTCTATTGTATGGGCCACCCGGTGTAGGAAAAACAATGGTTGCTAAAGCTACAGCTAAAGAAGCTGGTGCAAGGTATTGTAGTGTGTAATTAATTATTGAAATTTTTTTTTATTTTCTCATTTACATTTTCATTTTTTCCTTCCTATGATGACAATGAACAGATTTATCAATTTAGACATCTCAGCATTGACTGATAAATGGTATGGTGAATCACAAAAATTGGCAGCCGCTGTTTTTACCTTGGCAATCAAAATACAGCCTTGTATCATATTTATTGATGAAATTGATTCATTTCTACGTAAACGTGAAACACATGATCATGAAGCAACATCAATGATGAAAGCACAATTTATGATACTTTGGGATGGTCTTATTTCCAATAATAATTGTTCGGTTATTGTTATGGGAGCAACAAATCGTCCAAATGATGTTGATAATGCAATACGGCGGCGAATGCCAGCTACATTTCATATTAGTTTACCTAATAATGAACAGCGGCAAAAAATATTACAGCTAATATTATCAAAAGAATCACTTGATCATGATGTTGATCTAGTATCATTGGCCAAACAATGTGAAACATTTAGTGGATCAGATCTAAAAGAATTATGTCGATTATCGGCAATGATACGAATAAAAGAATTATCACATTCATATTCAAATCAAATTGATCATACAAATATTGATCAATTAATGTTGAATTTACGGCCAATACAAATGAAAGATTTTTTAATGGCATTAGACAAAATGAAACGTACAAAGAATAATGTATTGGTGAATGGATCGGAATTTTTCGATAAATTAGCTTATGATTAACCATCATCATTATCACCATCATCGTCATCATCATCACTCTACTTTGGGTATTCAAATCAAAACATCCTATATAGGGATTGAATGAAGAAAAAAAAATAATTTTTTTTGTTTGATGTATTTTGGAAACGAAAAATCATCATCATCATTTTATTATTATGAATAAAAAATAGTCTCAATGTTTTTTTTTGTTCAAAAAAGGATTATTATGATTATGATGATTAATAGATCATTTTAGTATATTCGAATGTATGTGTGTAATGGTGTATGTGAATAGCACCCTTTTCTGGTTTGTTGATGACATAATTTATTCGAATAAAACGAAGTTTATTTATCTTCAGTTTCTTTGTCTGTGTTCTCGATTTTCATTATAATTATTATATCACGACCAATGGATTGAATTGAATGAAATCCATGAAAAAAAAGGTTGCTTACACAAGTGGCTAACAATTGGTTCATTAGCCGAAGAAAAAACCACCATCGTATTTAGTAAGTTGATGATGATGATGATTTTGAAATTGAAATTTATTCATATATATCCGGTCAATGATTAATGATCATTGATCATTGTTTAGTAGGTGTGTGTTTTGTCATTGAATTGTTTTTTTTTTTTTTTTTTTACTTTTTGAAAATTTCACACGATATATCGATATCTAATA